>NW_027259841.1:0-22212 GCF_045791955.1 Oncorhynchus clarkii lewisi
ACTATGTACAAACTATGGCATAAGGGAACGAGGAGCGGATGAAAGGCAATCCATCATTGTGATTAAGACATTAATGAGCGAGCTAGGACCGACGTCGTCAATATAACTCTTTGTGACTATTTATGTATCAACATTTTAAATTGTGTTTTTTACATTGCATAAAAGCAGAGATACAGAGCTACAAAATGGTATATATCATGCACTGCATTTGAGGAACAATGGGAAAGTAATTCTGCTTTGAAAACACATCAACTTGTAACCTCAATTTTGAGAAAATAACCTTTGAATATTTTGGTACCAACTGGAGAGCTCTTCTTTGTTTACACACATTCAGCTTTGTTCACACCCTCTTAAGCTTTAGACTGACCCATCTCTTTAAAACCTCTTAGGGATCCCTTAAACCCCAATCCCGCTCGAATCCCGGTAACGGGATTGATTTGACAACGTCCAGTGAAATTGCAGCACCCCAAGTTCAAAAACAGAAATACTCAAACAAATATTCATAAAACATACAAGTGTTATACATCAGAATAAAGCTTAACTTCTTGTTAATCCAGCCACTCTGTCAGATTTCAAAAAGGCTTTACGGCGAAATCATACCATGCGATTATCTGAGGACAGCACCCTGCCTACAAACACATGAAAATCAGATTTCAACCAGGCAGGTGCGCAACAAAAGACAGAAATAGCGATATAATTAATGCCTTACCTTTGAAGATCTTCTGTTGGCACTCCAAAATGTCCCAAAAACATCAGAAATTGTCCTTTTGTTTGATAATGTCCTTTTTTATGTCCCAAAAATGTACATTTATTTGGTGAGTTTGATTCAGAAATACACCGGTTTCAATTCGCCCAACATGCCTACAAAGTCTCTAATAAGTTACCTGTAAACTTGGTCCAAACATTTCAAACAACATTCCTAATCCAACCTTAGGTACCCTAAAACGTAAATAATCAATAAGACGGAATGAACTGTTTATAATACCGGATAAAAACAACGTGAAGCGCGTTCCAGGTCACGTGCACCAAAAGACTTGAGTCCATCTGAGTGACACATGGAAAGAATAGGACTACTTCTTCATTTCTCAAAAGAAAAACATCAACCCATTTTTAAAGACTGTTGACATCTAGTGGAAGCTATAGGAACTGTAACCAGATTCCTATTAAAAGGGCTTCCCATAGAAAACTAATGGAAAACACATTGACCTCAAAAAAACATTTCCCTGGATGGATTGTGCTCGAGGTTTCGTCTGCCAAATCAGTTCTGTTATACTCACAGACATTATTCAAACACTTTTAGAAACTCCAAAGTGATTTCTATCCAAATCTACTAATGATATGCAAATCCTAGCTTCTGGGCCTGAGTAGCAGGCAGTTTACTTTGGGCACGCTTTTCATCCGGACGTGAAAATACTGCAGCAGTCAAGCAAGCAACCAAGCTAATTGGCTAACATGCTAGCTACTTCCAGACACAAATGAGAGAACATCTCACTGAACATTACTCGCCCTAGCAGGTTGTATTATGTTATCCAGAGCGTTGGCAGATTGTCCAATCGTAAATTCAGAGCATTTCACTCTGGGAGTGTTCAGAGCGTACACTGGATGCTCTCGCCGACGAGTAGGGTTGATCTGAGCGATCTGTCCTCACAACAGCAGTCAAGCACCCAAGCTAACCGGCTAACATTGGCTAGTTTGCTAGCTACTTCCAGACACAAATGAACACTCCACTCTGACCATTTTAGTCACCCAGCAGAGCTGGTTAGGCTGTTTTCATATTGTCCAGAGTGTTGGTGACAGTAACTGTGCTGCTGCAACAATTTAATTATGTTTTTTTGCCGCCGTTTACTGATACCAGCCATATTCAAGGTGTTGAGCGTTCATCCCATCAGCACTCTGGCACACAGTGCTCTGAAATTGGAGTAGATTACCAGATAGGTAGCTAACCAACCAGGTTCAATGTTAGCTAGCTAAAATTAGGCTATAACTAGCAATGCAAATGGCTCTGAGATACAAATAATAAGATCATACTTGTAACGTTAGCTAGTGAGCCTGCCAGCTAACATTAGCTAGATAAACAGTAAAATATCTGAAAATGTAGCTAGCTACAGCTTACCCGTCCGTATACATCATAGATGGATGCATCTCCCTGTCACAGATGCCATGGTTGACCTTAGTTTGAAAATATAAATCAGGGGACAGGTGTTTTTTACATCTCCTTAGCTATCATACTCTAATTCCACTGATTTCAAAACTCGGTCCTCCAGAAAGTGGAGAGCAATACTTATGCAGTTTTACTACACAATGCATTTAAAAAACAGACGCGTTAACACAGGATTGCCGACACATACTGACCAGATCAAATAGACAGAAGCATGCTATATAGCAGACCAATCCGAACTCATCTCTCGGCATGTCCAGCCCACTCATTATCTCAGCCAATAATGGCTAGCGGGAAGGTTGCTGGCTTTTTCTGTGGCTAAACCAACTAGGCTCGTAATTTAACAATTGTATTCGTATTTACAGATGGCAAACAGGTTTGTTTCTAAGGCACATGAAAGTTCACATGTTCCAGAAGGCCTTTCTGACCAAAAACGCATTTTGATAAAAACAAAAAAGTTTACATTCAAACGGCTCTCCTGTGAAGTAGTAACCCGCACCCACTGGGGCAGCAGGGTAGCCTAGTGGTTAGAGCATTGGACTAGCAACCGAAAGGTTGCAAGCTCAAATCCCCGAGCTGACAAGGTACAAAATCTGTTGTTAACCCACTGTTCCTAGGCCGTCATTGAAAATAAGAATTTGTTCCTAACTGACTTGCCTAGTTAAATAAAGGTAAAATAAAATAAAACAAGCCTAGTTTCCTGAAACGAGTAACATTTGTTCAGCACCTTTGAATTGTTCAGCGACAGGATTCAGAACATGGCCCATTATTACAGTATTCTCCCTGTACACCAAGTCAGAACCATATGATAAATGAAGGAGGCATATAAGCAGACAATGAAAGCTCTTACAATATTCAATTATTACATGTCTCTAAAACAGGCTATAAGCTACATGTGCACCACCAAGTCAGAACAGTAGGCTAAGTTACCAAATGATTAGGGTGAGGCACATGGGCTACTAACAGCTTACTCCTCAACATACACTTAGTATTACTTTCTTAGCTATAATATACATATCTCCCTAATATTACATCATTTATGCAGCAGCATACAATACATTTTTGGACTCACGTTGTTGTGCTGTACTCACTTGAACAGGAAGGTGGAGCAGCGTCCTTCTTGTGGACAAATTTTGTCATGAAACTTTGTCAACAAAGTTGGGCATTATCTGGATTTATGGTGCTTTCAAGACAACTGGGAACTCTGGAAAAAAAACAAGGTTGAATCATGACGTCAGTTTTCTTCAGGTCAGAGCTCTAGAAAGAGGCCCCAGTTTCCGACTTCGAATTCCGAGTTGGATGACCGTTCAAAATGTATTTCCCCAGTCGGAGCTCATTTTTTCTGAGATTTTCCAGTTTCCAGTTGTTTTGAACGCGGCAAAAGTCATGCTTGATTGACAGCATGGTCAATGTCTTCAACCTTTTCTGGCCCATGACATGTGAATGTTTATCCTTTTCAGCTTGGAAATAAGACCCTTAAACCTACACTTGGACCACACACCTACTCCACTGAATAACAGGCTAGTGATTGCTTTGCAATGCTTGCAGTTAGCCACTGATTCCACTCATTGTTGAATTTGCAATTTCCAACTTGTTGTGTAATGTTTATGTCCAATGGCTGATGAGCACCGATACTTTTTAATCAAACATTTATTTTCATATGACAAGGATTTGCCAGTAGATTGTCGACCTGATTCATGATGATGACTGCTTGTGACAGAACACTGAGCCAATCACGGCCCAACTAGAGAACATTACCAACCCCTACACTCGGTTTTCGGCTGGCTGCCTAACAACCACAGAAAGCATTGAGCTGGGCTAAAACACCTACATTTTGAAGCTGCCTTACTCAAGAAAGACCATGTGTGTATGCAGCTTTATTAACTCAATTAGTTTATTTTTGACATTGTTTGCAAACTGATATGTGACACCTATTAATGCCAAAAGAACAAACAGGCAAAACTAATATGATATACACACACACACACACACAATGCATTTGGAAAGTATTCAGACCCCTTCCCCTTTTCCACATTTTGCTACTTTACAGTCTTATTCTACAATTGATTAAATAAAAAATTTTCCTCCTCAATCTACACACAAAACGCCATAGTGACAAAGCCAAAACAGGTTTATAGAAGTAAAAAACAGAAATACCTTATTTACATAAGGTATTCAGAACCTTTGCTATGAGACTCGAAGTTGAGCTCAGGTGCATCTTGTTTCCATTGATCATCCTTGAGATGTTTCTACAACTTGATTAGAGTCCACCTGTGGTAAATTGATTTGACATTATTTAGAAAGGCACACACCTGTCTACAGTATATAAGGTCCCACATTTGACCTTATATACATGTCAGGTCGAAGGAATTGTCCGTAGATCTCCAAGAAAGGACTCGTGTCGAGGTACAGATCTGGGGAAGGGTATCAAAAAAACGTCTGCAGCATTGAAGGTCCCAAGAATACAGTGGCCTCCATCGTTCTTAAATGGAAGAAGTTTGGAACTACCAAGACTTCCTAGAGCTGGCCGCCCAGCCAAACTGAGCATTCAGGGGAGAAGGGCCTTGATCAGGGAGGTGACCAAGAGCCTAGTGGTCACTCTGAAAGAGCTCTAGAGTTCCTCTGTGGAGATTTCAGAACTTTCCAGAAGGACAACCATCTCTGCAGTACTCTACCAATCAGGCCTTTATGGTAGAGTGACAAGACGGAAGCCACTCCTCAGTAAAAGGAGTTGCAGGGACTGGAGACTAGTCAGGATCGAGGGAAAGATGAACAGAGCAAAGTACAGAGAGATCCTTGATGAAAACCTGCTCCAGAGCGCTCAGACTGGGGCGAAGGTTCACCTTCCAACAGGACAACGATCCTAAGCATACAGCCAAGACAACGCAGGAGTGGCTTCGGGACAAATCTCTGATTGTCTTTGAGCGGCCCATTCAGAACCTGGACTTGAACCCGATTGAACATCTGTGGAGAGACCTGAAAATAACTGTGCAGCAACGCTCCCATCCAACCTGACAGAGCTTCAAAGGATCTGCAGAGAAGAATGGGAGTAACTCCCCAAATACAGGTGTACCAAGCTTTGAGCGTCATACCCAAGATGACTCAAGGCTGTAATCACTGCCAAAGGTGCTTCAACAAGGGTTTTTCTACATTGTGTAATAATAGTGAAGACATCAAAACCATGAAATAACACATACGGAATCATGTAGTAACTAAAAAAGTCTTAAACAAATCAAAATATATTTTATATTCTTCAAAGTAGCCACCCTTTGCCTTGACAGCTTTGCACACACACTCTTGGCATTCTCTCAACCAGCTTCATGAGGTAGTCACCTGGAATGTATTTCAATTAACAGGTGAGCCTTGTTAAAAGTTAATTTGTGGAATTTATTTCCTTCTCAATGCTTTTGAGCCAGTCAGTTGTGTTGTGACAAGGTAGGGATAGGTATACAGAAGTTAGCCTTATTTGGTAAAAGACCAAGTCCATATTTTAGCAAAAACAGCTCAGATAAGCAAAGAGAAATGACAGTCTGTTATTACTTTAAGATCAAATCAAATTTATTTATATAGCCCTTCGTACATCAGCTGATATCTCAAAGTGCTGTACAGAAACCCAGCCTAAAACCCCCAAACAGCAAGCACTGCAGGTGTAGAAGCACGTAAGACATGAAGGTCAGTCAATCTGGAAAATGTCAATGACTTTGAAAGTTTCTTAAAGAGCAGTCACAAAAACCATCATGTGCTATGATGAAACTGGCTCTCATGAGGACCGCCACAGGAAAGGAGGACCCAGAGTTACCTGTGCTGCAGAGGATATGTTCATTAGAGTTACCAGAAATTGCAGCCCAAATAAATGCTTCACAGAGTTCAAGTAACAGACACATCTCAACATCAACTGTTCAGAGGAGACTGCGTGAATCAGGCCTTCATGGTCGAATTCCTGCATAGAAACCACTACTAAAAGACACCAATAAGAAGAAGATACTTGCTTGGGCCAAGAAACATGAGCAATGGACATTAGACCGGTGGAAATATGTCCTTTGGTCTGATGAGTCCAAGTTTGAGATTTTTTGGTTCCAACAGCCGTGTCTTTGTGAGACGCAAAGTAGGTGAACGGATGATCTCTCCGTGTGTGTTTCCCACCGTGAAGCATGGAGGAGGTGTGATGGTGTGGGGGTGCTTTGCTGTTGACACTGTCTGTGATTTATTTAGAATTCAAGGGACACTTAACCAGCATGGCTACCACAGCATTCTGCAGCAATACGCCATCCCATCTGGTTTGCGCTTAGTGGGACTATCATTTGTTTTTTAACCGGACAATGACCCAACACACCTCCAGGCTGTGTAAGGGCAATTTGACCATGAAGGCGAGTAATGGAATGCTGCATCAGATGACCTGGCCTCCACAATCCCCCAACCAGAGTGAAGGAAAAGCAAGTGCTCAGCATATGTGGGAACTCCTTCAAGACTGTTGGAAAAGCATTCCAGGTGAAACTGGTTGAGAGAATGCCAAGAGCTGTCATCAGCAAAAGCTGTCATCAAGGCAAAGGTTGGCTACTTTGAAGAATCTCAAATATAAAATATATTTAGAATTGTTTAAAACCTTTTTGCTTAGTACATGATTCCATGTGTGTTATTTCATAGCTGTCATCAAGGCAAAGGTTGGCTACTTTGAAGAATCTCAAATATAAAATATATTTAGAATTGTTTAAAACCTTTTTGCTTAGCACATGATTCCATGTGTGTTATTTCATAGTTTTGATGTCTTCAATATTATTCTACATTGTAGAAAATAGTAAAATTAAAGAAAAACTCTTGACTGAGTAGGTGTGTCCAAACTTTTTACTGGTACTGTGTGTATATATATATATCTATCTATATATATATATATATATATATATATATATATATATATATATATATATATATATATATATATATATATATATATATATATTAGCAGGAGGGGCTCAAAACAGGCTCTGCCCGACCTGCCCTGAATGACAGGTTGCCACTGAATCATATGGATCTGAAACATTTGCATTTCAAGAATGTCAACGTGCCACCACAGCTAATTATGAATGTGATACGAATTAAAATGTCATACAAATGAACACATTTATCATAAAGGGCCCATTGAGCTACAGCTGTATTAGCCCTGGAGTCATTTAAAATCACAATATGTCATTTCAACAGCCTGACCCCTGCATTGTTCGGTTAACTGAGGGATGGAGCTGGAGAAATGTATGCAACCACTCCTTTACATATGGTACAGTATATCGTTTGAAAATAACAACAGGAAATATCCCAGATTGTGTATTTAATACACCTCTGAATGAGGAGAGCACTATGGCTCATCTCTGAACTTTAGAACAGGAATCCTTCATGGTGAAACGGTCCGTTTGTGAGATTAAAACAATAAAGAAGCTACCGCAAACAACAAACACAGAGTTTTCCCCTCTGACATCATCGCACGTGTGATAGAAGAGTCCAATATGTACAGATTGTTGTTTTACCATGCTGCACGATGCTCCTCAGCTCAGCAACTAAAACAATAACCAATATGTACAGATTGTTGTTTTACCATTCTGCATGATAAAACAATAACCAATATGTACAGATTGTTGTTTTACCATGCTGCATGATAAAACAATAACCAATATGTACAGATTGTTGTTTTACCATGCTGCATGATAAAACAATAACCAATATGTACAGATTGTTGTTTTACCACGCTGCATGATAAAACAATAACCAATATGTACAGATTGTTGTTTTACCATGCTGCATGATAAAACAATAACCAATATGTACAGATTGTTGTTTTACCACGCTGCATGATAAAACAATAACCAATATGTACAGATTGTTGTTTTACCATGCTGCACGATGCTCCTCAGCTCAGCAAGTAAAACAATAACCAATATGTACAGATTGTTGTTTTACCACGCTGCATGATAAAACAATAACCAATATGTACAGATTGTTGTTTTACCATGCTGCATGATATAACAATAACCAATATGTACAGATTGTTGTTTTACCACGCTGCATGATAAAACAATAACCAATATGTACAGATTGTTGTTTTACCATGCTGCATGATAAAACAATAACCAATATGTACAGATTGTTGTTGTACCATGCTGCACAACTCTCCTCAGCTCAGCAACTAAAACAATAACCAATATGTGCAGATTGTTGTTTTACCATTCTGCATGATAAAACAATAACCAATATGTACAGATTGTTGTTGTACCATGCTGCATGATAAAACAATAACCAATATGTACAGATTGTTGTTTTACCATGCTGCATGATGCTCCTCAGCTCTGCAACTAAAACAATAACCAATATGTACAGATTGTTGTTTTACCATGCTGCATGATAAAACAATAACCAATATGTACAGATTGTTGTTTTACCACGCTGCATGATAAAACAATAACCAATATGTACAGATTGTTGTTTTACCACGCTGCATGATAAAACAATAACCAATATGTACAGATTGTTGTTTTACCATGCTGCATGATATAACAATAACCAATATGTACAGATTGTTGTTGTACCACGCTGCATGATAAAACAATAACCAATATGTACAGATTGTTGTTTTACCACGCTGCATGATAAAACAATAACCAATATGTACAGATTGTTGTTTTACCACGCTGCATGATAAAACAATAACCAATATGTACAGATTGTTGTTTTACCACGCTGCATGATAAAACAATAACCAATATGTACAGATTGTTGTTTTACCACGCTGCATGATAAAACAATAACCAATATGTACAGATTGTTGTTTTACCATGCTGCATGATAAAACAATAACCAATATGTACAGATTGTTGTTTTACCATGCTGCATGATAAAACAATAACCAATATGTACAGATTGTTGTTTTACCACGCTGCATGATATAACAATAACCAATATGTACAGATTGTTGTTTTACCACGCTGCATGATAAAACAATAACCAATATGTACAGATTGTTGTTTTACCATGCTGCATGATAAAACAATAACCAATATGTACAGATTGTTGTTTTACCATGCTGCACGATGCTCCTCAGCTCTGCAACTAAAACAATAACCAATATGTACAGATTGTTGTTTTACCATTCTGCATGATAAAACAATAACCAATATGTACAGATTGTTGTTTTACCATGCTGCATGATAAAACAATAACCAATATGTACAGATTGTTGTTTTACCACGCTGCATGATAAAACAATAACCAATATGTACAGATTGTTGTTTTACCATGCTGCATGATAAAACAATAACCAATATGTACAGATTGTTGTTTTACCACGCTGCATGATAAAACAATAACCAATATGTACAGATTGTTGTTTTACCATGCTGCATGATAAAACAATAACCAATATGTACAGATTGTTGTTTTACCACGCTGCATGATAAAACAATAACCAATATGTACAGATTGTTGTTTTACCACGCTGCATGATAAAACAACAACCAATATGTACAGATTGTTGTTTTACCATGCTGCATGACAAAACAATAACCAATATGTACAGATTGTTGTTTTACCATGCTGCATGATAAAACAATAACCAATATGTACAGATTGTTGTTTTACCATGCTGCATGACAAAACAATAACCAATATGTACAGATTGTTGTTTTACCACGCTGCATGATAAAACAATAACCAATATGTACAGATTGTTGTTTTACCATGCTGCATGATAAAACAATAACCAATATGTACAGATTGTTGTTTTACCATGCTGCATGATAAAACAATAACCAATATGTACAGATTGTTGTTTTACCATGCTGCATGACGCTCCTCAGCTCGGCAATAACAGCAGAAGTGGGGCGGCCAGTGGCGCTGTTTCCCCCTACTGTGGATTCCATCTTTAACCTTGCAGTCACACTGCACCCTCCCACTAACATACCATCTATCTGAAGCCATAGTGTTAAGCAGGATAGAATATCAGCTGCGACCTTCTGGACTCTAGTTCATATTTAATAAGAGAAGAGGACTAGACAGGTTTTCTCATTTTTCATGGCGGAAGCAGGGAGTTAATCAATAAGTCATATGGTGAAGATGTATTGTAGAGAGAGAGAGAGAGAACGAGCATAGAAGTATGTGGTTTAATGCAGGGATGTGACAAAGAAAAACAAATCTTTACAAATTAAATTTATTTGTGGTTTTCTATTAAAAAGAAAATAACATTTCATAAAATTCCATTTCAAATCCTATTGCGTGGTATGGCCGATAGGTGGCAGTCAAACAGTAGGGCGGCATCTGGAATCTGCTTTGGGCAGGTGAAATTAAGTCCCTTAGACAACCGTTCATTTACGTTGCTCGTGTCCCTTCCATTGTTATGTGTATTAGCGACTCACAAAAAAAAAAAAAAAAAAGTAGCCAGGTGAACACAGTTCTTCTCCCTACATTCTCTTTTCCCTCCAACTCTCCCTCTACACACGTGTGGTGCGCACCTCCCATTAGATCTACAGAAATGACTGCCTATAAAGACGTGTCTAATTTACGGTATGCACGAAAACAAAACAGTAGACGAGATACATTCTTTGCCAAATCACGACAGCTTTAAAACAAATTCTAAATGGACTGGTTGATTACAGTAGGGAAATATGAGTTCCCAATCACGCGCTGCAGTTAGGAATAATAAATGCATCTCCGTCTATTTTAGGCTTTTTTTTTGCTTAGTGCCGCAGCTGTAGTGTGCCATGTAGATTAGGTTACACCCCCCTCCTTAAACCTAGGCAGGTTCCAGACTGAAATATGCAACAAAAACATTGTTTTGATGTTGTCAAATTGCGTATTCATTAGTCTAGTCTATAGGGGCCTACTTTGTTCCATGTTTAACAAAAGCCTGTCCACCAAGTTTAAGCTCACGAATCAAACACAGAGCAAAAGAAAACACGTGCCAAATATGGATATCTATCGGTTAAAAAAATGGAAGAATTTATGCTTTGTAATTGCTGTTAACTGTACGTCTCAACTCCCTGCTCAAAACACTGGAAGAATTATCATTGAATCACTGTAATGTTTGTTTATGTGTGAAATAATCCCATACGGGATGGGATGGGTTGCCAAATGGTGATTTGACATAAAAATGTAAATGTAATATCTATTCATTCGTAAAGGGAATAAGACCCTGTTAAAGTGGGAGTAAACGGTGAACAGTGATATAAATGAGAGAGACTCACCTTTCCAACTGTTAACTATGATGGCGTGTCGAGCGTTTACATCCCGTAAATCATTTGAAAGATGCTGCATTAATGTTAAGGATAAAATGTTGTTAAAAAGTTAAAACACCCTTTGATTAATGTAATCTACTTGAAACAGAGCGCCATCATGTGGTGGCCTCTGAAAGAGGTGCTGGTTTAGATTGTAGGTACATCTGTCCCGGTTAGAGGACAGAAATGACCAGTAGGAGATAGATTTACAGTCCACACTTTATTACCTCACACCAAACAGGAAGAGGAGACCAGTGGTAGTGACAGTGGATTATGGTCAGTGACACACGGTTAGGAAGTCCAGGGTGGAGGCTTGTCCTTGTTGGAAGGGTCCAGTGGTGAATTGTGTTGAGGTGGTGCAGAGTTCTTCTGACCTTTGGTCTCTCTGGACCTCTATGTCCAACAAAAGAACAGACTGTGTTGAGGGGTTTGAGATCCCCACCAGGTACAGCATGTGATTGGCTGACCCCCTAGCGATGGAGTAGCCAAGGGCAGAGGTGTGAAACCGGGGGATGGTAGCCTCTGCTGGGGACAGAGTCCTAAAGTTTATCTCTATCTCCCAGGGCCAGAGAGAGGTTCTGTCTCTAACTCCCAGGGCCAGGGAGAGGTTCTGTCTCTAACTCCCAGGACCAGAGAGAGGTTCTGTCTCTAACTCCCAGGACCAGAGAGAGGTTCTGTCTCTAACTCCCAGGACCAGAGAGAGGTTCTGTCTCTATCTCCCAGGACCAGAGAGAGGTTCTGTCTCTATCTCCCAGGACCAGAGAGAGGTTCTGTCTCTAACTCCCAGGACCAGAGAGAGGTTCTGTCTCTAACTCCCAGGACCAGAGAGAGGTTCTGTCTCTATCTCCCAGGACCAGAGAGAGGTTCTGTCTCTAACTCCCAGGACCAGAGAGAGGTTCTGTCTCTATCTCCCAGGACCAGAGAGAGGTTCTGTCTCTAACTCCCAGGGCCAGGGAGAGGTTCTGTCTCTAACTCCCAGGACCAGAGAGAGGTTCTGTCTCTAACTCCCAGGACCAGAGAGAGGTTCTGTCTCTAACTCCCAGGACCAGAGAGAGGTTCTGTCTCTATCTCCCAGGACCAGAGAGAGGTTCTGTCTCTAACTCCCAGGACCAGAGAGAGGTTCTGTCTCTATCTCCCAGGACCAGAGAGAGGTTCTGTCTCTAACTCCCAGGACCAGAGAGAGGTTCTGTCTCTATCTCCCAGGACCAGAGAGAGGTTCTGTCTCTAACTCCCAGGACCAGAGAGAGGTTCTGTCTCTATCTCCCAGGACCAGAGAGAGGTTCTGTCTCTATCTCCCAGGACCAGAGAGAGGTTCTGTCTCTATCTCCCAGGACCAGAGAGAGGTTCTGTCTCTATCTCCCAGGACCAGAGAGAGGTTCTGTCTCTAACTCCCAGGGCCAGGGAGAGGTTCTGTCTCTAACTCCCAGGACCAGAGAGAGGTTCTGTCTCTAACTCCCAGGACCAGAGAGAGGTTCTGTCTCTATCTCCCAGGACCAGAGAGAGGTTCTGTCTCTAACTCCCAGGACCAGAGAGAGGTTCTGTCTCTAACTCCCAGGACCAGAGAGAGGTTCTGTCTCTAACTCCCAGGACCAGAGAGAGGTTCTGTCTCTATCTCCCAGGGCCAGGGAGATAGTCTGTCTCTAACTCCCAGGACCAGAGAGAGGGGTTTTCTACACTATCCTATTTTCTTCCACCTCTTCCACGAACATAAACACACACACACACACACACACACACACACACACACACACACACACACACACACACACACACACACACACAGACACACACACACACACACACACTTGTAGAAGTAGGAAAGGGTTAAAAAAAAGAGCAAAGCTGCAGAATAAATAGCAGATGCAGAGAATTACATTTTCCCAGATTACAAAAGGTGTGTGTGCGTGTTTGTGTGTGTCTGTGTGTTTATGTTCGTGATCATGATACTGCTGTGGATTTGGCCAGCAGGTGAGGAGAGGCTTGAATGCTTGAGTGAATTTAATAGCCATATGAGAGACGGAGCTCAGGCTTTCTATTCATTCACTCAGGTTAATTTCACCAGCCAGGGCTCCATTTCCATCACAATGACTTTAAGTGGCATATGCAAATAATATACACACTCAATCATACTGGGGGAGCTAACAGGAACTGAGATTATTTTTATCCAGGTAAAGATATCTACCGACTCCAGATCATTTGCCCCCTGTGATGCGTTGGGCAGACTGTTCCCCCCTCTGGAGAGCCCTGCCGTTGCGGGAAGGTGCAGTTGCCGTACCTGGCGGTGATACAGCCCAACAGGATGCTCTCAATTGTGCATCTGTAAAAGTTCCTGGGGGTCTTAGGAGCCAAACCGAATTTCTTCAGCCTCCTGAGGTTGAAGAGACACTGTTGCGCCTTCTTGTGTGGACCACACTGTCTGTGTGGACCATTTCAGATCGTCAGTGATATGTACGTCAAGGAACTTCACGCTTTCCACCTTCTCTACTGCGGCCCCCGTCGATGTGGATAAGGGCGTGCTCCCTCCTGCTGTTTCCTGAAGTCCACGATCAGCTCCTTCATTTTGTTGGGTACAGACCCAGGGCCCGAGCTTAATGATGAGCTTAGAGAGTACTATGGTGTTGAAGGCTGAGCTATAGTCAATGAACAGCATTCAGATGTAGGTATTCCTCTTGTCCAGATGGGACAGGGCAGTGCGATTGCATCGTATGTGGATCTATTGGGGCAGTAAGCAAGCAAATTGAAGTGGGTCTAGGGTGTCAGGTAAGGCAGAGGTGATATGATCCTTGACTAGTCTCTCAAAGCACTTCATGATGAAAGAAGTGTTACGGGGCGATAGCCATTTAGTTCAGCTATCTTTGCTTTCTTGGGTACAGGAACAATGGTGGATATCTTGAAGTAAGTGGGGACAGCAGACTAGGATAGATAGATTGAATATGTCCGTAAACACTCCAGCCAGCTGGTCTGCACATTTCTGTCTGTAATAAAGCCCTTTTGTGGAGAAAAACTCATTTTGATTGGCTGGACCTGGCGCCCAAGTGGGTGGTCTATGCCTTCCCAGGCCCACCCATGGCTGCGCCACTGCCCAGTCATGTGAAATCCATAGATTAGGGCCTAATTTATTTATTTCAGTTGACTGATTTCCTTCTATGAACTGTAACTCAGTAAAATCTTTAAAATGGTAGCATGTTGCCTTTATATTTTCGTTCAGTATACTTTTTGGACTATTCCATTCGTTCCATTGCACAAGACATGCTCAATAAAGTGGAAGTAAAGTTTTTTAACACTGGAAAAGCTGGGCCTCGAGGGAACCCCCTATGAGCCAATGAGCAATCAGTTTGACTCAAACATTCTAAGAGTCAAAAATATGTAATTAATATATGTATATAAAAACTTAGCAAAAAAAGAAACTTCCCTTTTTCAGGACCCTGTCTTTCAAAGATAATTTTGAAAAATCCAAATAACTTCACAGATCTTCATTGTAAAGGGTTTAAACACTGTTTCCCATGCTTGTTCAATGAACCATAAACAATTGAAAAGATGGAGCCGACAGAGAACGTCAACTTACCAACATTACGACCAGGAATACGACTTTCCCGAAGTGGATCCTCTGTTTGGACCACCACTCAGGACAATGGATCGGATCCCAGTAGGTGACCCAAAACAACGGCGCCGCAGAAGGGGCAGACGGAGCGATCTTCTGGTCAGGCTCCGTAGACGGGCACATCGCTCACCGCTCCCGAGTATACTACTCGCCAATGTCTAGTCTCTTGACAACAGACAATTCGAACAAGGGTTGCCTTCCAGAGAGACATTGTAACATTCTCTGTTTCACGAAAACATGGCTCAGAGTAGATAAAGCCACCCGGTTTCTTCATGCATCGCGCCGACAGAAACAAACATCTCTCTGGTAAGAAGAAGGGCGGGGGTGTATGCCTTATGATTAAGAAAGTTGTGGTGTGATCATAACAACATACAGGAACTCAAATCCTTTTGTTCACCTGACCTAGAATTCCTTACAATCAAATGCCAACCACATTATCTACCAAGAGAATTCTCTTCGATTATAATCACAGCCGTGTATATCCCCCCCCAAACAGACACCTCGACAGCCCTGAAAGAACTTCATTCGACTCTATGTAAACTGGAAACCATATCTCCTGAGGCTGCATTTATTGTAGCTGGGGATTTTAACAAAGCTAATCTGAAAACAAGGCTCCCTAAATTTTATCAGCATATCGAATGTGAGACCGGGCTGGCAGTATTCTGGATCATCATTACTCTAACTTCTGCGACGCATTCAAAACCCTCCCTCGCCCTCCTTTCGGCAAATCTGACCATGACTCCATTTTGTTGCTCCCATCCTATAGACAGAAATTAAAACAGGAAAGGCCTGTGCTCAGGTCTGTTCAACGCTGGTCCGACTGATCGGATTCCACGCTTCAAGATTGCTTCGATCACGTGGACTGGGATATGTTCCGGATAGCCTCAGACAACAACATTGATGTATACTCTGATTCGGTGAGCGAGATTATTAGCAAGTGCATCGTTGATGTTGTACCCACGGTGACTTAAAACCTTACCCAACCAGAAACCATGGATTGATGGCAGCATTCGCGCAAAACTGAAAGTTCGAACCACTGCTTTTAATCATGGCAAGGCGACGGGAAACATGACCGAATACAAACAGTGTAGCTATTCCCTCCGCAAGGCAATCAAACAAGCTAAGCGTCAGTATAGAGACAAAGTAGAGTCGCAATTCAACGGCTCAGACACAAGGCGTATATGGCAGGGTCTACAGTCAATCACTGATTACAAAAAGAAAACCACCAACGTCTTGCTCCCAGACAAATTAAACAACTTATTTTCTCGCTTTGAGGACAATAGAGAGCCACTGACACGGCCCGCTACCAAAACCTGCAGGCTCGCCTTCACCGTGAGTAAAACATTTAAACGTGTTAACCCTCGCAAGGCTGCCGGCCCAGACTGCATCCCTAGCCGCGTCCTCAGAGCATGCGCAGGCAGACCAGCTAGCTGGTGTGTTTACGGACATATTGAATCAATCCCTATCCCAGTCTGCTGTTCCCACATGCTTCAAGAGGGACATCATTGTTCCTGTTCCCAAGAAAGCTAAGGTAACTGAGCTACCTGACATCCTAGACCCATTCAAATTTTCTTACCGCCCCAATAGGTCCACAGACGACGCAATCGCAATCACACTGCACACTGCCCTAACCCATCTGGACAAGAGGAATACCTACAGTGCCTTGCGAAAGTATTCGGCCCCCTTGAACTTTGCGACCTTTTGCCACATTTCAGGCTTCAAACATAAAGATATAAAACTGTATTTTTTTGTGAAGAATCAACAACAAGTGGGACACAATCATGAAGTGGAATGACATTTATTGGATATTTCAAACTTTTTTAACAAATCAAAAACTGAAAAATTGGGCGTGCAAAATTATTCAGCCCCTTTACTTTCAGTGCAGCAAACTCTCTCCAGAAGTTCAGTGAGGATCTCTGAATGATCCAATGTTGACCTAAATGACTAATGATGATAAATACAATCCACCTGTGTGTAATCAACTCTCCGTATAAATGCACCTGCACTGTGATAGTCTCAGAGGTCCGTTAAAAGCGCAGAGAGCATCATGAAGAACAAGGAACACACCAGGCAGGTCCGAGATACTGTTGTGAAGAAGTTTAAAGCCGGATTTGGATACAAAAAGATTTCCCAAGCTTTAAACATCCCAAGGAGCACTGTGCAAGCGATAATATTGAAATGGAAGGAGTATCAGACCACTGCAAATCTACCAAGACCTGGCCGTCCCTCTAAACTTTCAGCTCATACAAGGATAAGACTGATCAGAGATGCAGCCAAGAGGCCCATGATCACTCTGGATGAACTGCAGAGATCTACAGCTGAGGTGGGAGACTCTGTCCATAGGACAACAATCAGTTGTATATTGCACAAATCTGGCCTTTATGGAAGAGTGGCAAGAAGAAAGCCATTTCTTAAAGATATCCATAAAAAGTGTCGTTTAAAGTTTGCCACAAGCCACCTGGGAGACACACCAAACATGTGGAAGAAGGTGCTCTGGTCAGATGAAACCAAAATTGAACTTTTTGGCAACAATGCAAAACGTTATGTTTGGCGTAAAAGCAACACAGCTCATCACCCTGAACACACCATCCCCACTGTCAAACATGGTGGTGGCAGCATCATGGTTTGGGCCTGCTTTTCTTCAGCAGGGACAGGGAAGATGGTTAAAATTGATGGGAAGATGGATTGAGCCAAATACAGGACCTTTCTGGAAGAAAACCTGATGGAGTCTGCAAAAGACCTGAGACTGGGACGGAGATTTGTCTTCCAACAAGACAATGATCCAAAACATAAAGCAAAATCTACAATGGAATGGTTCAAAAATAAACATATCCAGGTGTTAGAATGGCCAAGTCAAAATCCAGACCTGAATCCAATCGAGAATCTGTGGAAAGAACTGAAAACTGCTGTTCACAAATGCTCTCCATCCAACCTCACTGAGCTCGAGCTGTTTTGCAAGGAGGAATGGGGAAAAATGTCAGTCTCTCGATGTGCAAAACTGATAGAGACATACCCCAAGCAACTTACAGCTGTAATCGCAGCAAAAGGTGGCGCTACAAAGTATTAACTTAAGGGGGCTGAATAATTTTGCACGCCCAATTTTTCAGTTTTTGATTTGTTAAAAAAGTTTGAAATATCCAATAAATGTCGTTCCACTTCATGATTGTGTCCCACTTGTTGTTGATTCTTCACAAAAAAATACAGTTTTATATCTTTATGTTTGAAGCCTGAAATGTGGCAAAAGGTCGCAAAGTTCAAGGGGGCCGAATACTTTCGCAATGCACTGTATGTAAGAATGCTGTTCATCGATTACAGCTCAGCATTTAACACCATAGTACCCTCCAAACTCGTCATTAAGCTCGAGACCCTGGGTCTCGACCCCACCCTCTGCAACTGGGTACTGGACTTTCTGACGGGCTGCCCCCAGGTGGTGAGAGTAGGAAACAACATCTCCACTGAGCTGATACTCAACACTGGGGCCCCACAGGGGTGCGTTCTCAGCCCTCTCCTGTACTCCCTGTTCACCAATGACTGGGTGACCATGCATGCCTCCAACTCAATCGTCAAGTTTGTAGACGACACTACAGTGGTAGGCTTGATTACAAACAACGACGAGATGGCCTACAGGGAGGAGGTGAGGGCCCTCGGCGTGTGGTGTCAGGAAAACAACCTCAACGTCAACAAAATAAAGGAGATGATTGTGGACTTCAGGAAACAGCAGAGGGAGCACCCCCCTATCCACATCGACGGGACAATAGTGGAGAAGGTGGAAAGTTCCTCTGCGTACACATCACACAGACAAACTGAAATGGTCCACATACACAGACAGCGTCATAAAGAAGGCGCAACAGCGCTTCTTCAACATCAGGAGGGTGAAGAAATTTGGTTTGTCACCGAAAACACTCACAAACTTTTACAGATGCACAATCGAGAGCATTCTGTCGGGCTGGTACAGCAACTGCTCCACCCACAACCGTAAGGCTCTCCAGAGGGTAGTGAGACCTGCACAACGCATCACGGGAGCAAACTACCTGCCCTCCAGGACACCTACACCATCCGATGTCACAGCAAGGCCAATAAGATCATCAAGGACAACAACCACCCGAGCCACTGCCTGTTCACCCCGCTATCATCCAGAAGGCGAGGTCAGTACAGGTGAATCGAAGCTGGGACTGAGAGACTGAAAAACAGCTTCTATCTCAAGGCCATCAGACTGTTAAACAGCCATCACTAACATTGAGTGGCTGCTGCCAACATACTGACTCAATCTCTAGCCACTTTAATAATTCAAAATTGGATGTAATAAATGTATCACTAGTCACTTTAAACAATGCCACTTTGTATGTTTACATACCCTACATTACTCATCTCATATGTATATACTGTACTCTATACCATCTACTGTATCTTGCCTATCCCCACAGCCATCACTCATCCATATATTTATATGGACATAATCTTATTCATTTCTTTACACTTGTGTGTAAGGTAGTTGTTGTGAAATTGTTAGATTACTTTGATATTACTGCATGGCCGGAACGAGAAGCACAAGCATTTCGCTACACTTGCATTAACATCTGCTAACCATGTGTATGTGACAAAAAATGTTTGATTTGAATTAATTAACATTCACCTGTGGAACTGTCATTAAGACACTAACATCTTACAGTTATTAAAACTTAGGACACTAAAGAGTCCTTTCTACTGACTCTGAAAAACACCAAAAGAAAGATACTCAGGGTTCCTGCTCATCTGCGTGAACGTGCCTTAGGCATGCTGCAAGCAGGCATGAGGACTGCAGATGTGACCAGGGCAATAAATTGCAATGTCCGTACAGACAGCGCTAAAGGGAGACAGGACGGACAGCTAATCGTCCTCGCAGTGGCAGACCACGTGTAACAACACCTGAACAGAATCGATACAGCCGAACATCACACCTGCGGGACAGGTACAGGATGGCAACAACTGCCCGAGTTACACCAGGAATGCACAAAACCCTCCATCAGTGCTCAGACTGTCCGCAATAGGCTGAGAGAGGCTGTATTGAGGGCTTGTAGGCCTGTTGTAAGGCAGGTCCTCACCTGGCAACAACGTCGCCTATGAGCACAAACCCACTGTCACTGGACCAGACAGAAAAAAGGTGCTCTTCACTGACAAGTCGCAGTTTTGTCTCACCAGGGGTGATAGTCGAATTCAATTTTATCATCGAAAGAATGAGCGTTACACCGAGGCCTGTACTCTGGAGCGGGATCGATTTGGAGGTGGAGGATCCGTCATGATCTTGGGCGGTGTGTCACAGCATCATTGCACTGAGCTTGTTGTCATTGCAGGCAATCTCAACACTGTGCGTTACAGGGAAGACATCCTCCTCCCTCATGTGGTACCCTTCCTGCAAGCTCATCCTGACATGACCCTCCAGCATGACAATGCCACCACGCACAGAATGAGCAGTATGGCTGATTTCCTGCAAGCCAGGAATGTCAGTGTTCTGGCATGGCCAGCGAAGAGCCCGGATCGCAATCACATTGAGCACGTCTGGGACCTGTTGGATTGGAGGGTGAGGGCTCGGGCCATTCCCCCCAGAAATGTCTGGGAACTTGCAGGTGTCTTGGTGGAAGAGTGGGGTAACATCTCACAGCAAGAACTGGCCAATCTGGTGCAGTCCATGAGAAGATGCACTGCAGTACTTAATGCAGCTGGTGGCCACACCAGATACTGACTGTTACTTTTGATTTTGACCCCCCCTTTGTTCAGGGGCACATTATTCCATTTCTGTTAGTCACATGTCTGTGGAACTTGTTCAAGTTTATGTCTCAGTTGTTGAATGTTGTTATGTTCCTACAAATACAAAGTTTGCTTAAAATAAACGCAGTTGACAGTGAGAGGATGTTTCTTTTTTTGCTGAGTTTATATACACACACACACTGTATAGAATATATACTTTATTTGTTCGTTTTCAAATTTGAGAACATGGAGACATTGACATCAATGCAACATCCACAGTTCTTTATCCCCCCACACCTGATACACAAAAGAGAAAATAAAATGAATAAAATAAAATAGGTGTCATAATAACAATGGAATCCTATCTGCACACTGTAGCCACTGACATAACTACCTATACTTCAAAATATTAAAATAGCCATTCTCCACAAGCGGCTCAGACACCATCTGGCCCATGAAATAATTTCCCAGTCCTGGCCCCGGGACCCGAAGGGGGCCACACATTCCCACCCCCGCATTCCCACCCCCACTCACTCGACTCCTGTCACAAGTTTGGTAATGAGTTGGACAATTGAATCAAGTGTGCTAGGGCTAGGGAAAAGCCTGGCCCACTGGGCCCCCAGGTGTGTTGTGAAATCTGTTATGAATGAATTGTAATAACTGCCTTCATTTTGCCGGAACCCCAGGAAGAGTAGCTATTAGCAGGTATTAATGGGGATCCATAATAAACCCCAGGAAGAGTAGCTGCTGCCTTGGCAGGAACTAATGGGGATCCATAATAAACCCCAGGAAGAGTAGCTGCTGCCTTGGCAGGAACTAATGGGGATCCATAATAAACCCCAGGAAGAGTAGCTGCTGCCTTGGCAGGAACTAATGGAGATCCATAATAAACCCCAGGAAGAGTAGCTGCTGCCTTGGCAGGAACTAATGGAGATCCATAATAAACCCCAGGAAGAGTAGCTGCTGCCTTGGCAGGAACTAATGGAGATCCATAATAAACCCCAGGAAGAGTAGCTGCTGCCTTGGCAGGAACTAATGGAGATCCATAATAAACCCCAGGAAGAGTAGCTGCTGCCTTGGCAGGAACTAATGGAGATCCATAATAAACCCCAGGAAGAGTAGCTGCTGCCTTGGCAGGAACTAATGGAGATCCATAATAAACCCCAGGAAGAGTAGCTGCTGCCTTGGCAGGAACTAATGGAGATCCATAATAAACCCCAGGAAGAGTAGCTGCTGCCTTGGCAGGAACTAATGGGGATCCATAATAAACCCCAGGAAGAGTAGCTGCTGCCGTGGCAGGAACTAATGGGGATCCATAATAAACCCCAGGAAGAGTAGCTGCTGCCGTGGCAGGAACTAATGGAGATCCATAATAAACCCCAGGAAGAGTAGCTGCTGCCGTGGCAGGAACTAATGGGGATCCATAATAAACCCCAGGAAGAGTAGCTGCTGCCGTGGCAGGAACTAATGGGGATCCA
>NW_027259842.1:0-22206 GCF_045791955.1 Oncorhynchus clarkii lewisi
GCTGTCTGCCTCTACACTCTGACTGTCTGTCCTCTCCACTCTGACTGTCTGTCCTCTCCACTCTGACTGTCTGTCCTCTCCACTCTGACTGTCTGTCCTCTCCACTCTGACTGTCTGCCTCTCCACTCTGACTGTCTGTCTTCTCCACTCTGCCTATCTGTCCTCTCCACTCTGCCTGTCTGTCTGTCCTCTCCACTCTGCCTGTCTTTCCTCTCCACTCTGCCTGTCTGTCCTCTCCACTCTGAATGTCTGTCCTCTCCACTCTGACTGTCTGTCCTCTCCACTCTGCCTGTCTGTCCTCTCCACTCTGCCTGTCTGTCCTCTCCACTTTGCCTGTCTGTCCTCTCCACTCTGACTGTCTGTCCTCTCCACTCTGCCTGTCTGTCCTCTCCACTCTGCCTGTCTGTCCTCGCCACTCTGACTGTCTGTCCTCTCCCCTCTGCCTGTCTGTCCTCTCCACTCTGACTGTCTGTCCTCTCCACTCTGCCTGTCTGTCCTCTCCACTCTGCCTGTCTGTCCTCTCCACTCTGACTGTCTGTCCTCTCCACTCTGCCTGGCTGCCTCTCCACTTTGCCTGTCTGTCCGTCGAGGTCAAAGAGAGGGAGGGGGAGAGGGATGTCGAGAAAGGGGGATAAATTAAAGGGAGAGAAATGTATAGGTGTTTTTACCAACTCAGGCCATTGCATCAGTTTTAGGCTGTGGTTGCATCACTGATGTTACCCAAACTGTTTACATAGTATCTGCAGAGTTGACCCACATTACTGCTTTATCTCAGAGGGATTACATCCCCTTACTAAGTATGTTTACTGAATGTCTGCTCTTTATAGTAACACTGGCCCAAATGTGCTTGTTGAATAGATGTAATGCCATATTTTAGCTGGGGCTTTGTTTTACAACAATAAACCAAACCCAATTCCCTGCTAAGACTAGGAGTGGATTAATCAGATTAACAGACAATAATAGTAGTAACACAATCTAATCCCTCCCATAATTACTCACTTTAGGACATATGTTTCGCCAAGCAAACCTCCAGCCCTTCTGCTATCTACTTCTAGGTCCTTATCGGGTCTGGCTTCCCTGCCCCACCTGTCTGCCCTCTCCACCTCTACCTGTCTGTCCTCTCCACCTCTACCTGTCTGTCTTCTCCACCTCTACCTGTCTGTCCTCTCCACCTCTACCTGTCTGTCCTTTCCACCTCTACCTGTCTGTCCTCTCCACCTCTACCTGTCTGTCCTCTTCACCTCTACCTGTCTGTCTTCTCTACCTGTCTGTCATCTTCACCTCTACCTGTCTGTCCTCTCCACCTCTACCTGTCTGCCCTCTCCACCTCTACCTGTCTGTCCTCTCCACCTCTACCTGTCTGTCTTCTCCACCTCTACCTGTCTGTCCTCTCCACCTCTACCTGTCTGTCCTCTCCACCTCTACCTGTCTGTCCTCTCCACTTCTACCTGTCTGTCCTCTCCACCTCTACCTGTCTGTCCTCTCCACCTCTACCTGTCTGTCTTCTCCACCTCTACCTGTCTGTCTGTGTATTTGTTCATTGGTTAAAGATATGAAGACACCTGTCATGTTATCATCCTGACTAGCAATGTATTTATTTATCCCTCCAGCCAACCAACCCTTCTTATTCTGACTGTGACTGTGTGTCACTGTGTAATCTGCATTGCCATTGGCTAGTTATGACTGGTTAGTCACTTTTCTTTTGTCATGATTTGTATTCTTCTTCTCCTCCCTCTGGAGTCGGTCATTGGATGAATGGAAAATATAATACTCCCTCTTTTCTCCCTACTCTACCTCTCCTTCATTCCCTCTTCAATTCACCGGCACTCTCTGGGCTAATGATGATTGTAAGGAGATGATGGGAGCTAAAGGGAGGTATACATGTGATTAGAGAGCATTGGATGGATATTATGTGGTGAGAGCAGTGTAGTGGTCTGGCTGTTGACAGGGTGGCTGTGGAGGCCTGTTGGGCTGTTGACAGGGTGGCTGTGGAGGCCTGTTGGGCTGTTGACAGAGTGGCTGTGGAGGCCTGTTGGACTGTTGACAGGGGGGCTGTGGAGGCCTGTTGGGCTGTTGACAGGGGGGCTGTGGAGTTCTGTTGGGCTGTTGACAGGGTCTGTCTGTATTTCTGGCTGTATCTTATGACCAGGCCAGCAGAGGGTCTGTATCTTAGGACCAGGCCAGTAGAGGGCCTGTGTCTTAGGACCAGGTCAGTAGAGAGTCTGTATCTTAGGTCCAGGTCAGTAGAGAGTCTGTATCTTAGGACCAGGTCAGTAGGGAGTCTGTATCTTAGGACCAGGTCAGTAGAGGGTCTGTATCTTAGGACCAGGTCAGTAGAGGGTCTGTAGTTTAGGACCAGGTCAGTAGAGGGTCTGTAGCTTAGGACCAGGTCAGTAGAGAGTCTGTATCTTATCACCAGGTCAGTATAGAGTCTGTAGTTTAGGACCAGGATAGTAGAGGGTCTGTATCTTAGGACCAGGTCAGTAGAGGGTCTGTAGTTTAGGACCAGGTCAGTAGAGGGTCTGTAGTTTAGGACCAGGTCAGTAGAGGGTCTGTATCTTAGGACCAGGTCAGTAGAGGGTCTGTAGTTTAGGACCAGGTCAGTAGAGGGTCTGTAGTTTAGGACCAGGTCAGTAGAGGGTCTGTAGTTTAGGACCAGCTCAGTAGAGGGTCTCTAGTTTAGGACCAGGGCAGTAGAGGGTCTGTAGTTTAGGACCAGGTCAGTAGAGGGTCTGTAGTTTAGGACCAGGCCAGTAGAGGGTCTGTATTTTAGGACCAGGTCAGTAGAGAGTCTGTAACTTAGGACCAGGTCAGTAGAGGGTCTGTATCTTAGGACCAGGTCAGTAGAGGGTCTGTATCGTAGGACCAGGTCAGTAGAGAGTTGGTATCTTAGGACCAGGTCAGTAGAGAGTCTGTATCTTAGGACCAGGCCAGTAGAGGGTCTGTAGCTTAGGACCAGGCCAGTAGAGGGTCTGTATCTTAGGACCAGGCCAGTAGAGGGTCTGTATCTTATGACCAGGTCAGTAGAGAGTCTGTATCTTAGGACAAGGTCAGTAGAGGGTCTGTATCTTAGGACCAGGTCAGTAGGGAGTCTGTATCTTAGGACCAGGTCAGTAGAGAGTCTGCATCTTAGGACCAGGCCAGTAGAGGGTCTGTAGCTTAGGACCAGGCCAGTAGAGGGTCTGTATCTTAGGACCAGGCCAGTAGAGGGTCTGTATCTTATGACCAGGTCAGTAGAGAGTCTGTATCTTATGACCAGGTCAGTAGAGAGTCTATATCTTAGGACCAGGTCAGTAGAGAGTCTATATCTTAGGACCAGGTCAGTAGAGAGTCTATATCTTAGGACCAGGTCAGTAGAGAGTCTGTATCTTATGACCAGGTCAGTAGAGAGTCTGTAGTTTAGGACCAGGTCAGTAGAGGCTCTGTATTTTAGGACCAGGTCAGTAGAGGGTCTGTATTTTAGGACCAGGTCAGTAGAGGGTCTGTAGATTAGGACCAGGCCAGTAGAGGGTCTGTATTTTAGGACCAGGTCAGTAGAGAGTCTGTAACTTAGGACCAGGTCAGTAGAGGGTCTGTATCTTAGGACCAGGTCAGTTGCGATTCTGTATCTTAGGACCAGGCCAGTAGAGGGTCTGTAGTTTAGGACCAGGATAGTAGAGGGTCTGTATCTTAGGACCAGGTCAGTAGAGGGTCTGTAGTTTAGGACCAGGTCAGTAGAGGGTCTGTAGTTTAGGACCAGGGCAGTAGAGGGTCTGTAGTTTAGGACCAGGTCAGTAGATGGTCTGTAGTTTAGGACCAGGCCAGTAGAGGGTCTGTATTTTAGGACCAGGTCAGTAGAGAGTCTGTAACTTAGGACCAGGTCAGTAGAGGGTCTGTATCTTAGGACCAGGTCAGTAGATGGTCTGTATCGTAGGACCAGGTCAGTAGAGAGTCGGTATCTTATGACCAGGTCAGTAGAGAGTCTATATCTTAGGACCAGGTCAGTATATAGTCTATATCTTATGACCAGGTCAGTAGAGAGTCTATATCTTAGGACCAGGTCAGTAGAGAGTCTGTATCTTAGGACCAGCCCAGTAGAGGGTCTGTAGCTTAGGACCAGGCCAGTAGAGGGTCTGTATCTTAGGACCAGGCCAGTAGAGGGTCTGTATCTTATGACCAGGTCAGTAGAGATTCTGTATCTTATGACCAGGTCAGTAGAGAGTCTATATCTTAGGACCAGATCAGTAGAGAGTCTATATCTTAGGACCAGGTCAGTAGAGAGTCTATATCTTAGGACCAGGTCAGTAGAGAGTCTATATCTTAGGACCAGGTCAGTTTATAGTCTATATCTTAGGACCAGGTCAGTAGAGAGTCTATATCTTAGGACCAGGTCAGTAGAGAGTCTATATCTTAGGACCAGGCCAGTAGAGGGTCTGTATCTTAGGACCAGGCCAGTAGAGGGTCTGTATCTTAGGACCAGGTCAGTAGAGGGTCTGTATCTTAAGACCAGGTCAGTAGAGTGTCTGCATCTTAGGACCAGGTCAGTAGAGAGTCTGTATCTTAGGAACAGGTCAGTAGAGGGTCTGTATCTTAGGACCAGGCCAGTAGAGGGTCTGTACCTTATATACTACAATTTTTGGGTCATTTAGTAGTCACTCATACAGAGCAACTTACAGGGGCAATTAAGGTTAAGTGCCTTGCTCAAGGGTACTTCGGCAGATTTATTAACCAGTGACCTGTATGTTACTGGCCCAATGCTTTTAACCGCTAGGCTACCTGCCACCCTTTAGGACCGGACCAGGCCACTCTCTCAGCACCCTGGCAGTAGGACTGGCCACAGACACACACTTCTCTGCAAGAGAGAATGACAGACATACCCTCTCTTGGGCTTTAGGAATAGACATGGGAACAAAGATACTAGAACCCAGAGTAGAACCTAGAGTATGTTGATGCTATACACTAGAACCTAGAGTATGCTGATGCTATACACTAGAACCCAGAGTATGTTGATGCTATACACTAGAACCCAGAGTATGCTGATGCTATACACTAGAACCCAGAGTATGCTGATGCTATACACTAGAACCCAGAGTATGCTGATGCTGCACACTAGAACCTAGAGTATGCTGATGCTATACACTAGAACCCAGAGTATGCTGATGCTATACACTAGAACCTAGAGTATGTTGATGCTATACACTAGAACCCAGAGTATGCTGATGCTATACACTAGAACCCAGAGTATGATGATGCTATACACTAGAACCCAGCGTATGCTGATGCTATACACTAGAACCCAGAGTATGCTGATGCTGTACACTAGAACCCCAAATATGCTGATGCTATACACTAGAACCCAGAGTATGCTGATGCTATACACTAGAACCCGGAGTATGCTGATGCTATACACTAGAACCATGAGTATGCTGATGCTTTACACTAGAACCCAGAGTATGCTGATGCTGTACACTAGAACCCAGAGTATGCTGATGCTATACACTAGAACAATGATTATGCTGATGCTGTACACTAGAACCCAGAGTATGCTGATGCTATACACTAGAACCATGATTATCCTGATGCTGTACACTAGAACCATGATTATGCTGATGCTATACACTAGAACCCAGAATATGCTGATGCTATACACTAGAACCATGATTATGCTGATGCTGTACACTAGAACCATGATTATGCTGATGCTATACACTAGAACCCAGAATATGCTGATGCTATACACTAGAACCCAGAATATGCTGATGCTATACACTAGAACCATGATTATGCTGATGCTGTACACTAGAACCATGATTATGCTGATGCTATACACTAGAACCCAGAATATGCTGATGCTATACACTAGAACCCAGAATATGCTGATGCTATACACTAGAACCCAGAATATGCTGATGCTATACACTAGAACCATGATTATGCTGATGCTGTACACTAGAACCATGATTATGCTGATGCTATACACTATAACCCAGAATATGCTGATGCTATACACTGGAACCCAGAATATGCTGATGCTATACACTAGAACCATGATTATGCTGATGCTGTACACTAGAACCATGATTATGCTGATGCTGTACACTAGAACCATGATTATGCTGATGCTATACACTAGAACCCAGAATATGCTGATGCTATACACTAGAACCCAGAATATGCTGATGCTATACACTAGAACCATGATTATGCTGATGCTGTACACTAGAACCATGATTATGCTGATGCTATACACTAGAACCCAGAATATGCTGATGCTATACACTAGAACCCAGAATATGCTGATGCTATACACTAGAACCCATAATATGCTGATGCTATACACTAGAACCATGATTATGCTGATGCTGTACACTAGAACCATGATTATGCTGATGCTATACACTAGAACCCAGAATATGCTGATGCTATACACTAGAACCCATAATATGCTGATGCTATACACTAGAACCATGATTATGCTGATGCTGTACACTAGAACCATGATTATGCTGATGCTATACACTAGAACCCAGAATATGCTGATGCTATACACTAGAACCCAGAATATGCTGATGCTTTACACTAGAACCCAGAATATGCTGATGCTATACACTAGAACCCAGAATATGCTGATGCTATACACTAGAACCATGATTATGCTGATGCTGTACACTAGAACCCAGAATATGCTGATGCTATACACTAGAACCCAGAATATGCTGATGCTATACACTAGAACCCAGAATATGCTGATGCTATACACTAGAACCCAGAATATGCTGATGCTATACACTAGAACCATGATTATGCTGATGCTGTACACTAGAACCCAGATTATGCTGATGCTATACACTAGAACCCAGAATATGCTGATGCTTTACACTAGATACCAGTGGTTCCATTCAAATACTTTGAATACAAATAAAATATCATGGTGGATTTTCAAGATTCTCACTTTGATGTAGCAGTTATTTTCTTTGAAAAACATTTATTGATGGATGCTTTCTTGTGAAATCCTTTGAGCAATCTAGTATGCCAGTACAAGAAGGGTGGGTGGAAACAGGTGCATACATTAAACAAATGCTCTCTATATGCTCAGTACTATGAGTTACATCCGTTTTAGACTTAGAGACAGACAGACCCCCCCGCTGTGATGGTCGATAAGGTTCGGGCCACATGAATGCCAATGAAACAGCAGCAGACTCTGACAACACCACCTCAGTCCATCAGGGTCCTGGCCAGCCATTTGCATGAATGACTTCTCTCTCTCCCCAGCACCACTTCTAACTCCTCCCTTAGATGTGCGGCTGATAATTCCTGCCGCAGCTAAACGGCCTTAATGTAGCTACAGAGGGGAGCACTAAAGGGCTTGTTATGGAAATCAACTCTTATTTTCTTGTCTCTGATTGTCTGGTTGGAGTGCAGAGATAAAGCCACGCTGGATGAGTAGAGTGTGTTGTTTTGGGGGTGACAATGTTAAACACAGTCCAAAATCTTCCCTCCTTATTCCATGTCTGGAAAATTATTGCTATTTGGAGTCTGCAAACAATTTAGAGCCAAAACCGAGGTCCTTACTCACAATTTAGAGCCACAACCGAGGTCCTTACTCACAATTTAGAGCCAAAACAGAGGTCCTTCCTCACAATTTAGAGCCAAAACAGAGGTCCTTACTCACAATTTAGAGCCAAAACAGAGGTCGTTACTCACAATTTAGAGCCAAAGCAGAGGTCCTTACTCACATAATGTTATTTCATATTTATCAACCCTTTATCTCAATCTAATGGTTCTCTGTGTGTCTCTCTCTCTCTCTCTTTCTCTCTCTTTCTCTCTCTCTCTCTCTCTCTCTCTCTCTCTCTCTTTCTGCCTCTGCTGATGGTGCCATCCACCTCCTCCTCTGAATCCGATTGTTCAGGTGAGTCATTTCTGTTTCATTCAGTCATTTTATCTTCATTGGGCAGATACACCTTTTAGGAATGAGTGTGATGACAGTTGAATCATCATAATATGCTCTTTAGTGATGAGATGACAGTTGAATCATCATGATATGCTCTTTAGTGATGAGATGACAGTTGAATCATCATAATATGCTCTTTAGTGATGAGATGACAGTTGAATCATCATAATATGCTCTTTAGTGATGAGATGACACTTGAATCATCATGATACACTCTGTAGTGATGAGATGACTGTGTCCTGTTTGTCTTGTGGCCTCATCAATCTCCTGCTGTATCAATCTCCTACAGAGTATATGCTACTGTAGCACCCCTGCTATTGGGTTACTGACTCACACACGCACGCACGTACACACGCAAGCACACACGCACACACACACACACGCACACACACACACACACACACACGCACGCACGCATGCGCACACACACACACACACACACACACACACACACACACACACACACACACACACACACACACACACACACACACACACACACATTCACACCTCTACCCTGCTCCATTCCACCCCGCTGCCTGCCCCTGGCCCCTGTTTTGAGTGTAATCTGATGGGCAGTGTGGCTGTCCTCAGGGAATCCACTAAAATAACTGTGATAAGGACCTTTTTACAGCTTGTCCAATAATGACCCGTTGAAGCCTGGACTCTGTAGACTCTGTGTTGTAGGCTTGGTAGTCACCATGTAGTGGAATGAATGACTCATCGACCAGACAGATATTACATGATCTCTTTCTCTCTCCGTCCAGTTATACTTCTATCTCTGTCAGCTATCTCTGTCAGCTATATCTGTCAGCTATCTCTGTCAGCTATCTCTGTCAGCTATCTCTGTCAGCCTCCCCAAAACCTCCTCATTGCCTTGTTTATTTCCATCCCTGTCTCCGCACGCTGGGTCTCCTGGTTGGTTAACATGGCGGGAGGAAACAAACAGTAGAGTCTAAGTCATACATTCAGCACAGTGCTGAACCACAGATGCCAACCCTCCAGATCCCTTCCTTTTCTCTTACAGCCTCTCTTTACATGCACTGTGTGGGTTTATGGATGGGTAGTCTCTCTCTACATACACTGTGTGGGTTTATGGATGGGTAGTCTCTCTCTACATACACTGTGTGTGTTTATGGATGGGTAGTCTCTCTCTACATGCACTGTGTGGGTTTATGGATGGGTAGTCTCTCTCTACATGCACTGTGTGGGTTTATGGATGGGTAGTCTCTCTCTACATACACTGTGTGGGTTTATGGATGGGTAGTCTCTCTCTACATGCACTGTGTGGGTTTATGGATGGGTAGTCTCTCTCTACATGCACTGTGTGGGTTTATGGATGGGTAGTCTCTCTCTACATGCACTGTGTGGGTTTATGGATGGGTAGTCTCTCTCTACATGCACTGTGTGGGTTTATGGATGGGTAGTCTCTCTCTACATACACTGTGTGGGTTTATGGATGGGTAGTCTCTCTCTACATGCACTGTGTGGGTTATGGATGGGTAGTCTCTCTCTACATGCACTGTGTGGGTTTATGGATGGGTAGTCTCTCTCTACATACACTGTGTGGGTTTATGGATGGGTAGTCTCTCTCTACATGCACTGTGTGTGTTTATGGATGGGTAGTCTCTCTCTACATGCACTGTGTGGGTTTATGGATGGGTAGTCTCTCTCTACATGCACTGTGTGGGTTTATGGATGGGTAGTCTTTCTCTACATGCACTGTGTGGGTTTATGGATGGGAAGTCTCTCTCTACATGCACTTTGTGGGTTATGGATGGCTAGTCTCTCTCTACATGCACTGTGGGTTTATGGATGGGTAGTCTCTCTCTACATTCACTGTGTGGGTTTATGGAGGGTTTGCACTTTGTTACAACAGGAGGGACCCCACTCTGAGGAGAAACACCCACAGTTAGGGGGCATACTATCAGAACCTGCTGCTCACTCTTCAGTTGAAAGGTTTGATCAGTCCCCTTTCCTGTCCGTTTGTATTGGTCTAGGTGTATGTGTCAGTGTGGTTGTCCCTCTCGTGTGTGTGTGTGTGTGTGTGTGTGTGTGTGTGTGTGTGTGTGTGTGTGTGTGTGAGAGACAGGGGGATTTACATGCTCTAATGATGAGGGATCAGGGCAAGGACAGACCCTGTCAGCAACCCTAATGAGAGCGGCCCTGTAGCCCCAGGCCAGGAGGGACTGGGGGTAGAGGCGATGTAGGCTGGCGTCTGTCGCCAGTGACATGGCCCCCATAGATAACGTGGAGCCCCCTCCTCTCCTCTCCTCCACATCAAACCGCTCTGGATTCCTCTGCACTGTAATGATCCAGTTACAAATGATGAGGAGTCTGTTGGATGGCGAGGAGAAGAGGAGAAGAGGCAGTAGAGGAGAAGAGGCAGTAGAGGAGAAGAGGCAGTAGTGGAGAAGAGGAGAAGAGGCAGTAAAGGAGAAGAGGAGAAGAGGCAGTAGTGGAGAAGAGGAGAAGAGGAGAAGAGGCAGTAGTGGAGAAGAGGAGAAGAGGCAGTAGTGGAGAAGAGGAGAAGGCAGTAGAGGAGAAGAGGAGAAGAGGCAGTAGTGGAGAAGAGGAGAAGAGGAGAAGAGGCAGTAGTGGAGAAGAGGAGAAGAGGCAGTAGTGGAGAAGATAAGAAGAGGAGATGAGGCAGTAGTGGAGAAGAGGAGAAGAGGCAATTGTGGAGAAGAGGAGACGAGGCAGTATTGGAGAAGAGGAGAAGAGGCAGTAGTGGAGAAGAGGAGATGAGGCAGTAGTGGAGAAGAGGAGAAGAGGCAGTAGTGGAGAAGAGGATAAGAGGAGAAGAGGCAGTAGTGGAGAATAGGCAGTAGTGGAGAAGAGAAGAAGAGGAGACGAGGCAGTAGTGGAGAAGAGGAGAAGAGGCAGTAGTGGAGAAGAGGAGAAGAGGCAGTAGTGGAGAAGAGGAGAAGAGGCAGTAGTGGAGAAGAGGAGAAGAGGAGAAGAGGCAGTAGTGGAGAAGAGGAGAAGAGGAGAAGAGGAGACGAGGCAGTAGTGGAGAAGAGGAGAAGAGGCAGTAGTTGAGAAGAGGAGAAGAGGCAGTAGTGGAGAAAAAGAGAAGAGGCCGTAGTGGAGAAGAGGAGAAGAGGCAGTAGTGGAGAAGAGGAGAAGAGACATAACTTTCACTAAAGACAATCATTTGCGTTTCCAAGACTACATTACAGTTGAATATGTGCTACATAGCCCACAACATATTTTAATGTATAAACACATGAATCTGATAATCAGTGTTGCATCTGAATTATGTTCAGGGCAGAGGAAAACATACTGAAGCACTCAACAAAATCAGGCCACAAAGTGACTTTTGTGCTTCTAGACCTGTCTTTTCAATGTGATTTTCATATTCTGATAGCAGAAGTCGCATGTAAGTGTCAAGTGTAGACACGACCTAAGTAGCCCAGAGAGCTTTTGTCATGTAGGACAGTGTTCTCCAACTGGATTTGAATTTGGGCCGTGTACTGTTTTATTTGCCTCCCAAAGTTTTCTGAGCAAAAATCTCTGAATATTATGTTGTTGAACAGAAACGTATAAACTGTAACATCACCAGGCAATCAGCTCCAAGTGATTTTTCATTTAGGAAATCTGTTCCCAAGTATTCCCATGCGTAATAGAGATACGTGTGTGTGTGTGTGTGTGTGTGTGTGTGTGTGTGTGTGTCTGTGTGTGTGTGTGTGTGTGTGTGTGTGTGTGTGTGTGTAAAACACTATTTCTCTCAGCTTCCTAAAGTATACATAGCAGAATATTTCTTCACACACAGCTTCACATTACCACATACACGGTTCCAATCTAGAGCAATGTCCGGACTGGGTGCGGCCATCGTTAAATCTCCCTAACACCCCTCTGATGTAGTTGAGGGCAGGGAGTGCATTAAGGCAGTCCATTGTTTTGACCCCTGACCCCAGGGACATCCTCAGGGCAGGCCTTGGCCATCAGGACCTTTCGCCCCGGGGCCACTCTGGGGCGACACTCTGTCCACACATGTCACAGGTTGCACCGTGCACCTCACCCTGGCCTTGCTGATGAATCGCCTAATGGCTGTGTGGGACTGTGTAGGAAGGCAAGATTAACCATTTTTACCATTCTCTCTGAGGCTGCTATGCTGTCTCTCTGTCTGTCTCTCTGGGAGATATTGTGAAAACAATCAATAACCCAATATGGGGCGTTTGGCCCTAATGATTAGTCGAGCCATAAGAGTCTCTGCTCACGAAGAAGATGGTTTATTTGTACAGGGAGAGTGCATATTATTATGCTACATATGTATGCCTTTGTAATTAATCTATGACCTCTAGCGGTCTTAAAAATGTATTATTCGGGCTTACTGTGTGCCATAATACTTTCAATATTGGGGGGGTGTGTGGGGGGGGGGGGGGGTTGCTATGGCTAATTTAGGTAATTTATATTGAATTTAAGGAACCGTTTAGTTATCAAAAAAATATATATAATAAAAATGGGATAAAATATTGATTTTGGCCTTTACTACCATAGCCCATAGAAACACATTGAATAACACATTCATAAATGGCAGAAGGGCAGTCACAAATTAAATCATAGGAAACAAGGTTTTAAAGTATCTCCTAAATCTAGGAGATATACAACATGAAATACCAATCTGGAAATATGATATGTATATATTTCCTGAGTCTTTTTTTATATACAGTACCAGTCAAAAGGTTTAGAACACCCACTAATTCAAGGGTTTTTCTTTATTTTTACTATTTTCCACATTGTAGAATTATAGTGAAGACATCAAAACTATGACATAACACATATGGAATCATGTAGTAACCAAAAAAGTGTTAAACAAATCAAAATATATTTTATATTTTATATTCTTCAAAGTAGCCACCCTATGCCTTGATGACAGCTTTGCACACTCTTTGCATTATCTCAACCAGCTTCACCTGGAATGATTTTCCAACAGTCTTGAAGGAGTTCCCACATATGCTGAGCACTTGTTGGCTGCTTTTCCTTCACTCTGCGGTCCGACTCATCCCAAACCATCTCAATTGGTTTGAGGTCGGGTGATTGTGGAGGCCAGGTCATCTGATGCAGCACTACATCACTCTCCTTCTTGGTCAAATAGCTCTTACACTGCCTGGAGGTGTGTTGGGTCATTGTCCTGTTGAAAAACAAATGATAGTCCCACTAGATGGGACGGTGTATCGCTGCATAATGCTGTGGTAGCAATGCTTGTTAAGTGTGCCTCAAATTCTAAATAAATAACTTACAGTGTCCCCAGCAAAGCACCCCCACACCATCACAACTCCTCCTCTGTGCTTCACGGTGGGAACCAAACATGCGGAGATCATCCATTTCACAAAGACACAGTGGTTGGAACCAAACATGCGGAGATCATCCGTTTCACAAAGACACAGTGGTTGGAACCAAACATGCGGAGATCATCCGTTTCACAAAGACACAGTGGTGGGAACCAAACGTGCGGAGATCATCCGTTTCACAAAGACACAGTGGTTGGAACCAAACATGCGGAGATCATCCGTTTCACAAAGACACAGTGGTTGGAACCAAACGTGCGGAGATCATCCGTTTCACAAAGACACAGTGGTTGGAACCAAACATGCGGATATCATCCGTTTCACAAAGACACAGTGGTGGGAACCAAACATGCGGAGATCATCCGTTTCACAAAGACACAGTGGTTGGAACCAAAAATCTACAATTTTGACTCGTCAGACCAAAGGACACTGGTTTAATAATCCTGTGACACTTTTGGGGGTCGTAGTGCAAAACGGAGGATACCATTGTGTTCGTTTGTGTTCATAATAGTTTTTAGGGCAAACCGTTCGGAAGCTACAGACTTTTAAATGAGAGACCAATTTTCTTGAATGTGCCATGGTCTGACAAACACTGCTCTAGCTCTGTCACCTTTCACCCCAGATGTCTTCTGGTCTGACAAACACTGCTCTAGCTCTGTCACCTTTCACCAAGATGTCTTCTGGTCTGACAAACACCGCTCTAGCTCTGTCACCTTTCACCCCAGATGTCTTCTGGTCTGACAAACACTGCTCTAGCTCTGTCACCTTTCACCCCAGATGTCTTCTGGTCTGACAAACACTGCTCTAGCTCTGTCACCTTTCACCCCAGATGTCTTCTGGTCTGACAAACACCACTCTAGCTCTGTCACCTTTCACCCCAGATGTCTTCTGGTCTGACAAACACCGCTCTAGCTCTGTCACCTTTCACCCCAGATGTCTTCCGGTCTGACAAACACTGCTCTAGCTCTGTCACCTTTCACCACAGATATCTTCTGGTCTGACAAACACTGCTCTAGCTCTGTCACCTTTCACCACAGATGTCTTTTGGTCTGACAAACACTGCTCTAGCTCTGTCACCTTTCACCCCAGATGTCTTCTGGTCTGACAAACACCGCTCTAGCTCTGTCACATTTCACCCCAGATGTCTTCTGGTCTGACAAACACTGCTCTAGCTCTGTCACCTTTCACCACAGATGTCTTCTGGTCTGACAAACACCGCTCTAGCTCTGTCACCTTTCACCCCAGATGTCTTCTGGTCTGACAAACACCGCTCTAGCTCTGTCACCTTTCACCCCAGATGTCTTCTGGTCTGACAAACACTGCTCTAGCTCTGTCACCTTTCACCCCAGATGTCTTCTGGTCTGACAAACACTGCTCTAGCTCTGTCACCTTTCACCCCAGATGTGGAAGTGTGACACTGGCAGATGCAGTGGATTGAAATACATATATCTCTAGTTTACACTGATGGTTTTTGACTTGGATTTCTTTTGTTAGGTCATTTAGATTGTCGCACCAGTGTCACTAGGGGGTAAAGTCCTAGTGTAAACTCATGTTACAACATGCAGTAGGCTGGGTCCTGCCCCTGAACTAGGCTTTACCCTGGATTTTATTCTGGCTCTGGCCCCACCACATAAATAGACCAGGCCTCCCCATCAGCCCTGCCTGCTTCCTGCCTTATTCCTACTCCCTAGTCCCTGCCTCCGACCCAGGGCCAGTCCCAGTCTTGCCTCCCTCCACCACTCTAATTATACGAGAATCTCGCTCCACCATCTGTAATTTATAACTGTCATTAACTACAGCTTTTATAGGAAGTCATTAATCATTTTGATCTCTTTTCTAAAGCCAGATTCACTTCTCTTCATCCCAAACCTCCAGGTTAGATTTAGGGGAACATGTGAGGACCCCCATCTGTGACTGTACTCCCCCCTCCACCTCATCCCCTACGAACAGAGGAGCTCAGTGTCTCTGTTTGCTATCTGACAGGAAGGAGGTATTTGGGAGAGCAGGCCAACTCCTGCCACCTCTGTAACATTGACACATGGGGATGGCGTTTTTTCTTCGTTTGCTAGGAAATGTTTCCAAGTGGTGTGGTGGAGCTCTCCCACTGATCCTGATGGGTTGTCAGTTCAACACTGATGTAATGAATAACTCTAGCAGAGCAAGACGGCAAACCACTAATGGCCAGGAAAATGTAACCATATGGCTTAAATTAATGTCCTGAGGAAAATATAGGATTCAGTGAGGACATACACTGTTCTCAACTTCATCGTTTGAAGGAGATGGCCACAGTTCTATATTTAACTATAATGTCAAGTATGTCTGTCTGCTGTGTTCATTTGATAGAGAGCAGTAGTTATCCTGCAGTGGAGTGTGAGCAGTGCATCTGAGTTGATGTGTAGGAGGGGGAGGGACAACAGGGTCATGCAACATAATGTGGAACACACTGGAATAACTAGACTCGGCATTCTGCTGTCTCCTGTCACAACCAACCCTCTACTTGTTCCTCAGACAACACAAAACAATCAGGGAATAAAGACAAACAGGACCGTAAAATGAATGCTTCTTGCTATTGTTCTGAAAGGGTAACGAAAGTAGGATACATAAGGGAAGCACAACAACACCGAGCAGGACAAAAGGCCAAGGCCATGGGGGGACACGGAGAGGTGAAATGAGGGATGAAGATAGGGCCACCCTGGGTACAAGGGAACCCCTCAGTGCCCTGTCCCCACGGCTCCCACAGACAATGGTCCATCTGCTGGAGACACACAGGAGCTTTCCCCCCTCTGAGAAATCCCCCTCGTTTGGATTCAGCCTCGGTGCCTCTCTCTCCTCTCCTCTAGACCACCCAGACACTGCCACCGCCCCTTCTCCCCATAACTGCCAGACACACACACACACACACACACGCACACACGCACACACACACACACACACACACACACACACACACACACACACACACACACACACACACACACACACACACACACACACACACACACACACACACACACTGCTCAGGAGAGGATTATAGCCTTCCTACATAACTGTAGTTTTACTGGCTGCCCTGCCTGTAGTTTTCCTAGTATACTCTGGACACAGATCTACAGCTAACAGTAGTTTTACTGTAGTTTTCCTAGTATACTCTGGACACAGGTCTACAGCTAACAGTAGTTTTACTGTAGTTTTCCTTGTATACTCTGGAGACAGATTTACAGCTAACAGTAGTTTTACTGTAGTTTTCCTTGTATACTCTGGACACAGATCTACAGATAACAGTAGTTTTACTGTAGTTTTCCTTGTATACTCTGGACACAGATCTACAGCTAACAGTAGTTTTACTGTAGGTTTCCTAGTATACTCTGGACACAGGTCTACAGCTAACAGTAGTTTTACTGTAGTTTTCCTTGTATACTCTGGAGACAGATTTACAGCTAACAGTAGTTTTACTGTAGTTTTCCTTGTATACTCTGGACACAGATCTACAGATAACAGTAGTTTTACTGTAGTTTTCCTTGTATACTCTGGACACAGATCTACAGATAACAGTAGTTTTACTGTAGTTTTCCTAGTATACTCTGGAAAAAGGTCTACAGCTAACAGTAGTTTTACTGTAGTTTTCCTTGTATACTCTGGAGACAGATCTACAGATAACAGTAGTTTTCCTAGTATACTCTGGAGACAGATCTACAGATAACAGTAGTTTTCCTTGTATACTCTGGAGACAGATCTACAGATAACAGTAGTTTTACTGTAGTTTTTCTAGTATACTCTGGACACAGATATACAGATAACAGCAGTTTTACTGTAGTTTTTCTAGTATAATCTGGACACAGATCTACAGATAACAGTAGTTTTACTGTAGTTTTCCTAGTATACTCTGGACACAGATCTACAGATAACAGTAGTTTTACTGTAGTTTTCCTTGTATACTCTGGAGACAGATCTACAGATTACAGTAGTTTTACTGTAGTTTTTCTAGTATATTCTGGACACAGATCTACAGCTAACTGCAGTTTAACTGTAGTTTTCTGTGTATACTCTGGACACAGATCTACAGATAACAGCAGTTTTACTGTAGTTTTCCTTGTATACTCTGGAGACAGATCTACAGCTAACAGTAGTTTTACTGTAGTTTTCCTTGTATACTCTGGAGACAGATCTACATATTACAGTAGTTTTACTGTAGTTTTCCTTGTATACTCTGGAGACAGATCTACAGATAACAGTAGTTTTACTGTAGTTTTCCTTGTATACTCTGGAGACAGATCTACAGCTAACAGTAGTTTTACTGTAGTTTTCCTTTTATACTCTGGAGACAGATCTACAGCTAACAGTAGTTTTACTGTAGTTTTCCTTGTATACTCTGGAGACAGATCTACAGCTAACAATAGTTTTACTGTAGTTTTCCTAGTATACTCTGGAGAAAGATCTACAGATAACAGTAGTTTTACTGTAGTTTTCCTTGTATACTCTGGAGACAGATCTACAGCTAACAGTAGTTTTACTGTAGTTTTCCTTTTATACTCTGGAGACAGATCTACAGCTAACAGTAGTTTTACTGTAGTTTTCCTTGTATACTCTGGAGACAGATCTACAGCTAACAATAGTTTTACTGTAGTTTTCCTAGTATACTCTGGAGAAAGATCTACAGATAACAGTAGTTTTACTGTAGTTTTCATTGTATACTCTGGAGACAGATCTACAGCTAACAGTAGTTTTACTGTAGTTTTCCTAGTATACTCTGGAGACAGATCTACAGATAACAGTAGTTTTACTGTAGTTTTCCTTGTATTCTCTGGAGACAGATCTACAGCTAACAGTAGTTTTACTGTAGTTTTCCTTGTATACTCTGGAGACAGATCTACAGATAACAGCAGTTTTACTGTAGTTTTCCTAGTATACTCTGGACACAGATCTACAGCTAACAGTAGTTTTACTGTAGTTTTCCTTGTATACTCTCCAGACAGATCTGCAGATAACAGCAGTTTTCCTTGTATACTCTGGAGACAGATCTACAGTGAGCGCCAAGGCAGACGGAAGAGTTTCTGTCACCACTTCAATTACTCCTTTAGCCTTCTACAACTTATTTAGTTTGGAATCAATTCATCTCAAACCTGCCTGGTAACAGCCTTTAGGTCGTTTAAAAAGAGTACAATGAGTATTTGGGTGCTTTCCATGAGCGTATAAGATGTTATTTTTAATTTGGACATAAATACGGTGTATAATATTTAATCCATCATGTCCCAGAGAATAAAATGGGACTATTCTGAAATCTGATTCTGTTTGTCTTGATTGGGTTTTTGGGGGGATGGTTAATATGGGTGCGCACATATCTGTCTGTCAGTCTGACTGTTAGTCTGTCTTGTGTTTCTGTGTATTTGGGACTGAGTGTGAGCAGTGTACCGGCTGGGACTGAGTGTGAGCAGTGAGCTTGCTGGGACTGAGTGTGAGCAGTGTACCGGCTGGGACTGAGTGTGAGCAGTGTACCGGCTGGGACTGAGCGTGAGCAGTGAGCTTGCTGGGACTGAGTGTGAGCAGTGAGCTTGCTTGGACTGAGTGTGAGCAGTGTACCGACTGGGACTGAGCGTGAGCAGTGAGCTTGCTGGGACTGAGTGTGAGCAGTGAGCTTGCTTGGACTGAGCGTGAGCAGTGTACCGACTGGGACTGAGTGTGAGCAGCAGTGTACCGGCTGGGACTGAGTGTGAGCAGTGTACCGGCTGGGACTGAGTGTGAGCAGTGAGCTTGCTGGGACTGAGTGTGAGCAGTGAGCTTGCTGGGACTGAGTGTGAGCAGTGAGCTTGCTGGGACTGAGTGTGAGCAGTGAGCTTTCTGGGACTGAGTGTGAGTAGTGAGCTTGCTGGGACTGAGTGTGAGCAGTGAGCTTGCTGGGACTGAGTGTGAGCAGTGAGCAGTGAGCTTGCTGGGACTGAGTGTGAGCAGTGAGCTTGCTGGGACTGAGTGTGAGCAGTGAGCTTGCTGGGACTGAGTGTGAGCAGTGAGCTTGCTGGGACTGAGTGTGAGCAGTGAGCTTGCTGGGACTGAGTGTGAGCAGTGAGCAGTGAGCTTGCTGGGACTGAGTGTGAGCAGTGAGCAGTGAGCTTGCTGGGACTGAGTGTGAGCAGTGAGTTTGCTGGGACTGAGTGTGAGCAGTGAGCTTGCTGGGACTGAGTGTGAGCAGTGAGCTTGCTGGGACTGAGTGTGAGCAGTAAGCTTGCTGGGACTGAGTGTGAGCAGTGAGCTTGCTGGGACTGAGTGTGAGCAGTGAGCTTGCTGGGACTGAGTGTGAGCAGTGAGCTTGCTGGGACTGAGTGTGAGCAGTGAGCTTGCTGGGACTGAGTGTGAGCAGTGAGCTTGCTGGGACTGAGTGTGAGCAGTGAGCTTGCTGGGACTGAGTGTCAGTAGTGAGCTTTCTGGGACTGAGTGTGAGCAGTGAGCTTGCTGGGACTGAGTGTGAGCAGTGAGCTTGCTGGGACTGAGTGTGAGCAGTGAGCTTGCTGGGACTGAGTGTCAGTAGTGAGCTTGCTGGGACTGAGTGTGAGCAGTGAGCTTGCTGGGACTGAGTGTGAGCAGTGAGCTTGCTGGGACTGAGTGTGAGCAGTGAGCTTGCTGGGACTGAGTGTGAGTAGTGAGCTTGCTGGGACTGAGTGTGAGCAGTGAGCTTGCTGGGACTGAGTGTGAGCAGTGAGCTTGCTTGGACTGAGTGTGAGCAGTGAGCTTGCTGGGACTGAGTGTGAGCAGTGTACCGGCTGGGACTGAGTGTGAGCAGTGACCTTGCTGGGACTGAGTGTGAGCAGTGAGCTTGCTGGGACTGAGTGTGAGCAGTGAGCTTGCTGGGACTGAGTGTGAGCAGTGAGCAGTGAGCTTGCTGGGACTGAGTGTCCTCCTGAGTGGGGCAGCAGGGCCTCTTGAGATGGTGCTCTGGTTGTTTCTCTTCTCCTTCACAATGCCTTGCTCTTTAATGACAATATGGTGGCCAGGCGGTGGCAGCTCCACTGAGAGGGGAGGAAGGGAGGAAGGGGGAAGGATGTTACCCAGCCTCAGTGGAGTTTACTGGAGAGAGGCGGGTGGTTGCCTGGGTAGATGCCCCCCCCCCCCTCCTCTCTCACCCCCCTTGGGTGAGACGAGCTGATTTGTGAAAATAGCCAATGATGTTTACCAGGCTTTACCACTGTGCTCTGCTCCCAGCCCGAAGCCTCTTGCAGCACTCCATGGAGATTAGTCTTTCATTCTCACTCCTTGCATTATTTTATTCAGCTTTAGTTTTCAGACCTGCGTTAATCCCTATTAACTGAACTTATTTAACTGAATTGAATGTTTTTTTGTTGTTTCTGTGTCTGGTAAGACTTAACCAAAACGAAAATGTTTATGTTATGTAAATCATTTTTGGTGAAAGATAGGAGATAATACCACTGAAAAATCCAAACCTGTGTTTTGGAATTAAGTTGTATCTAAGGCACGAAAGCAAAGCATCTCTTTCAGTGTAATGCCATCCAGCAGGCTTCCAGGGTACGCTTGGATACGGTGGTGTGTAGATGTCCGCAGCTCAGCCTTGTGGTGGCTTTAGGAAATGGCCTTTTGGTCCGCAAGTAGTTGGCAGCCTGCCAGCGTACCCACTCTGATTGTGTCAGGGATAAGTAGAGAGTGTGTGTGTTTGTGTGGACACTACACTAAGTGGCCTAAAGTGAAGTAGATTCTAATCCTCTCTCTAACTAAGCCCACAGCCCGTCCAGTCCAAATCCCAACATGCCTTACCAGTTAATGACGGATTGTTGTGGATGGTGTGATTCTCTCTGAGGTAGCAGCTTTTCACAGATGAAGTAGGGATGTTGTCTTTAAAGTGAGAGAGAGAGAGAGAGAGAGAGAGAGAGAGAGAGAGAGAGAGAGAGAGAGAGAGAGAGAGAGAGAGAGATATTGATTACAGGAGCTTAGAGCTGAGCCCTGCCACAGTGCCCCTCCTCAGGGAGGTACAGGGTGAGAGATGGCAGCTGAGGTCCCAGAGTTTACTGCTCTCTATGGTAACACACACCTGTGGGAGGGCTGATGACTCCCCTTGTGAACCACTGTAATCTACTGCTATCCTGTTTACAACAAAGCTATGCACCCTACTGTTCAGCATACATTGCAGCATAGAATCAGAGATGGATTATACATAGAGACATTATGAACCACTTCTGAGTCAGAATGGGTACTGTAATTAACCCAAGCTTATACAATGTACATGAGTAAAGTGGTGTAGGACAATGTCATATCAATAGTCAAATCAATCCCAGTAAAGCTGGTTCCTGTGCTGAGAAGGCTTGTATGGTGTTAATGATAGATATGTTGAAATGCAGCATGGTGTTAATGATAGAGGTGTATAATGTTGAGATGCAGCATGGTGTTAATGATAGATATGTTGAGATGCAGCATGGTGTTAATGATAGAGGTGTATAATGTTGAGATGCAGCATGGTGTTAATGATAGAGGTGTATAATGTAGAGATGCAGCATGATGTTAATGATAGAGGTGTATAATGTTGAGATGCAGCATGGTGTTAATGATAGAGGTGTATAATGTTGAGATACAGCATGGTGTTAATGATAGAGGTGTATAATGTTTGAGATGCAGCATGGTGTTAATGATAGAGGTGTATAATGTTGAGATGCAGCATGATGTTAATGATAGAGGTGTATAATGTTGAGATGCAGCATGGTGTTAATGATAGAGGTGTACAATGTTGAGATACAGCATGGTGTTAATGATAGAGGTGTATAATGTTGAGATACAGCATGGTGTTAATGATAGAGGTGTATAATGTTGAGATGCAGCATGGTGTTAATGATAGAGGTGTATAATGTTGAGATGCAGCATGGTGTTAATGATAGAGGTGTATAATGTTGAGATGCAGCATGGTGTTAATGATAGATATGTTGAGATGCAGCATGGTGTTAATGATAGAGGTGTATAATGTTGAGATGCAGCATGGTGTTAATGATAGAG
>NW_027259843.1:0-22187 GCF_045791955.1 Oncorhynchus clarkii lewisi
ATAGAGGGAGAGAGAGAGAGAGGGAGAGAGAGAGACAGAGAGAGAGAGAGAGAGAGACAGAGACAGGGAGAGAGAGAGAGAGAGAGAGAGAGAGAGAGAGAGAGAGACAGAGAGACAGAGAGAGAGAGAGAGAGAGAGAGAGAGAGAGAGAGAGAGAGACAGAGAGACAGAGAGAGAGAGAGAGAGCATACTTTGGACACCAGATAAGACAGGAGAAATAACATAGATAGTCGAGACTGTGTTAAAAGTAAAATTATAATTCAGTTCAAATTCCTTCCTATTAAGCAAATGTACTGATAGCCAAACAAAGCATGTATGTTTAGTGAGTCCTCCAGATCAGAGGCAGTAGGGATGACCAGGGATGTTCTCTGTTTAGTGAGTCCTCCAGATCAGAGGCAGTAAAGATGACCAGGGATGTTCTCTGTTTAGTGAGTCCTCCAGATCAAAAGGCAGTAGGGATGACCAGGGATGTTCTCTGTTTAGTGAGTCCTCCAGATCAGAGGCAGTAGGGATGACCAGGGATGTTCTCTGTTTAGTGAGTCCTCCAGATCAGAGGCAGTAGGGATGACCAGAGATGTTCTCTGTTTAATGAGTCCTCCAGATCAGAGGCAGTAGGGATGACCAGGGATGTTCTCTGTTTAGTGAGTCCTCCAGATCAGAGGCATTAGGGATGACCAGGGATGTTCTCTGTTTAGTGAGTCCTCCAAATCATAGGCAGTAGGGATGACCAGGGATGTTCTCTGTTTAGTGAGTCCTCCAGATCAGAGGCAGTAGGGATGACCAGGGATGTTCTCTGTTTAGTGAGTCCTCCAGATAAGAGGCAGTAGGGATGACCAGGGATGTTCTCTGTTTAGTGAGTCCTCCAGATAAGAGACAGTAGGGATGGCCAGGGATGTTCTCTGTTTAGTGAGTCATCCAGATCAGAGGCAGTACGGATGACCAGGGATGTTCTCTGTTTAGTGAGTCCTCCAGATCAGAGGCAGTAAAGATGACCAGGGATGTTCTCTGTTTAGTGAGTCATCCAGATCAGAGGCAGTACGGATGACCAGGGATGTTCTCTGTTTAGTGAGTCCTCCAGATCAGAGGCAGTAGGGATGATCAGGGATGTTCTCTGTTTAGTGAGTCCTCCAGATCAGAGGCAGTAGGGATGACCAGGGATGTTCTCTGTTTAGTGAGTCCTCCAGATCAGAGACAGTAGGGATGACCAGGGATGTTCTCTGTTTAGTGAGTCCTCCAGATAAGAGACAGTAGGGATGACCAGGGATGTTCTCTGTTTAGTGAGTCCTCCAGATCAGAGGCAGTAAGGATGACCAGGGATGTTCTCTGTTTAGTGAGTCCTCCAGATCAGAGGCAGTAGGGATGACCAGGGATGTTCTCTGTTTAGTGAGTCCTCCAGATCAGAGGCTGTAGGGATGACCAGGGATGTTCTCTTGATTAGTGTGTGAATTTGACAATTTTCCTGCCCTTTTAAGCATTCAAAATGTAACTTGGATGAGCTTTTCTGCGTAATTCTTAGACATTAAATATCTGAGTTTTGCAATGTTGCGATGATGGAAAAAAGCTGCTCATTAAACTTCTTATGGCTGCAGGAGCAGTATTGAGTAGCTTGGATGAAAGGTGCCAAGATTAAACAGCCTGCTCCTCAGTCTCAGTTGCTAATATATGCATATTATTATTAGTATTGGATAGAAAACACTCTGAAGTTTCTAAAACTGTTTGAATGATGTCTGTGAGTATAACAGAACTCATATGGCAGGCAAAAACCTAAGAAGAAATCCAAACAGGAAGTGAGAAATGTGAGGTTGGTATATTTTCAACCCATTCCCTATTGAAATCCCATTGGGATATGAATGAAGATTCACTTCCTAGGGCTTCCACTGGATGTTAACCGTCTATAGAAACTTGAATGAGGCTTCTACTGTGTTGTGGGACTGAATAAGAGGGGAATGAGTCAGGCTATTGGCAGAGAGTCATTTCCCGGTCATGCTCATGCCACATGATATCTTCCTATGTTCCGTTCATCCTCAAGACACAAAGGTTGGAACTTTATTGAAGATTTATGATAAAAACATCCTAATGAATGATTCTGTACTTAGTTTGAAATGTTTCTTCGACCTGTAATATACCTTACGTTTTTGTCAGAAGAAATGGTCGACCAGCACCAGCGTTTGGATAGGTGTACCAAACGTGCTAACAAAAGTAGCTAATTGGACATAAATAACGGACTTTATCGAACAAATCAAGCATTTATTGTGGACCTGAGATTCCTGGGAGTGCATTCTGATGAAGATCATCAAAGGTAAGGGAATATTCATCATGAAACGGTTTCTGTTGTTTGAATTTGGCGCCATGCACTTTCACTGACTTTTGTCATATCATCCCGTTAACGGGATTGCAGCCACAAGAAGTTAAAAGTCCCCAAGAACACAGTGTCAGGATCGTGTCGAGGCACAGATCTGGGGAAGGGTACCAAAACATTTCTGTAGCATTGAAGGTCCCCAAGAACACTCCATCATTTTTAAATGGAAGAACGTACTTCGGAACGTACTTTGGGACAATGTCCTTGGGTGACCCAGTCAGAGCACGGACTTGAACCTGATAAAACATCTCTGGACCTGAAAAAAGCTGTTCAGCAACGCTCCCCATCCAATCTGAAAAAGTTTGAGAGGATCTGCAGAGAAGCACTGTTTGCACGCCCAATTTTTCAGTTTTTGATTTGTTAAAAAAGTTTGAAATATCCAATAAATGTCGTTCCACCTCATGATTGTGCCCCACTTGTTGTTGATTCTTCACAAAAAAATACAGTTTTATATCTTTATGTTTGAAGCCTGAAATGTGGCAAAAGGTCGCAAAGTTCAAGGGGGCCGAATACTTTTGCAAGGCACTGTATGTAACTAAGACAAGAGGCCTCATTTAACACAGTAAATTCATCGGGCTTGAGCCATGTTTGGCCAATCACATCAAGATTATGATCATTGATTTGTTAATTGACTATGTAATATATCACAATCTCTTCCAATAATGACAGGAATTGAGGAGGTCTTTAGTCCAGTGAGATTAGTTAGTTAGTTTTGCCCGACCTAGATTGAGGCACAGACATGGTCTCAATGGGGATAGCTGAGCTCACTACACTGTCTGCGCTAGTGGCAGACTCCACTAAGCTGGCAGGCTGGTTAGCAGCCTGCTGCCTGGCCTGTACGCTATCTCATTGTGGAGCTAGAGGAAATAGAGCCCTGTCTATGTTCATAGATCAGATGAGAGCACCCCTCCAGCTAGGATAGAGTCCATCACTCCTCAGCAGGCCAGGCTTGGTCCTGTTTGTGAATGAGTCCCAGAAAGAGGGCCAATTATCTACAAATTCTATTTTTTGGTAGAGGCACAAAACAGTTTTCAACCAGCGATTGAGTTGTGCGAGTTAACTGTAGAGCTCATCACTCCCCCTAACTGGGAGGGGGCCAGAGACTCAAGGTCTTTTTAGCTGATTTACAGGCTGAAGCTATGTTAACCTTGGTGACCTCTGACTCATCCTAACATCGTTGGTGCCGACGTGGATAACAATATCCCTATACTCTCTACACTCGCCAGTTTTAGCTTTAGCCAGCACCATCTTCAGATTAGCCTTAACGTCGGTAGCCCTGCCCCCTGGTAAACAGTGTATGATCGCTGGATGATTCGTTTTAAGTCTAATACTGTGGGTAATGGAGTCGTCAATGACTAGGGTTTTCAATTTGTCCGAGCTGATGGTGGGAGGCTTTGGCAACTCAGACCCTGTAACGGGTAGAGGAGAGATCTGAGAAGGCTCTGACTCATACTCGTTGCTTAGTGGGGAAAATCGATCGAACGTTTCTACCGGTTGAATGAGCGACACCTGTTGAGCATGCCAACAGCATTTCTTTCCAGGTTCCAGGAGAAAATTGTCTGGCTGCTGGGATTGTGGGGATAAACACTACTACCTTTTTTTACTGGTGGGAAAAGACACAGTTTCATCCTTTCCTACACTAAAAATGCCCTTGCCTAACGATTGCATCTCAAGCCGGGCTGGGAACTCAGCTATCCTCGGCCATAAGGCAATAGTTCTCCTGTATATTATCAGTACAACGACCGCAACGAGAAGGCATATTGTTACTTGTTTTTTTTTTGTCTGAAGTGGTTCCTGCAGACCAATGGCAGATAAAACATCCTGGGAGAAAAAGTTCAAAACGAAGACGTTGGTAAACTTGTAGACTTTTTTTTTCATAACCTTTTTTTTAACTAGGCAAGTGAGTTAAAAACACATTTTTATTTACAATGACGGCCTACCCCGGTAAACCCCTAACCCAGACGACGCTGGGTCAATTGTGCACCGCCCTATGGGACTCCCAATCACTGCCTGTTATGAAACAGCTTGGAATCAAACCAGGGTCTGTAGTGATGCCTCTAGCACTGAGGGCGGTTCCTAAGACCGCTGCGCCACTCGGGAGCCCCTAAATACGGAGTTTGATTAAATGGGTATAAAAAGTAAAACACAGGTAGACATGTAGCAACAAACAGCACAGCAGCACAGAGGAAGTGTGAAAGAAGAGACGCAATGTGTCATCAGACTAGCACCTGTTAAACTGGTACCACTACAGGGTACTGTTATAATACTGCTGGGTGTCTTCAGACTAGCACCTGTTAAACTGGTACCACTACAGGGTACTGTTATAATACTACAGGGTACTGTTATAATACTACAGGGTACTGTTATAATACTACAGGGTACTGTTATAATACTACAGGGTACTGTTATAATACTATAGGGTACTGTTATAATACTACCGGGTACTGTTATAATACTATAAGGTACTGTTGTAATACTACCACTACAAGGTACTGTTATAATACTACGGGGTACTGTTATAATACTACAGGGTACTGTTATAATACTACAGGGTACTGTTATAATACTACAGGGTACTGTTATAATACTACAGGGTACTGTTATAATACTACAAGGTACTGTTATAATACTATAGGGTACTGTTATAATACTACAGGGTACTGTTATAATACTACAGGGTACTGTTATAATACTACAGGGTACTGTTATAATACTACAGGGTACTGTTATAATACTACAGGGTACTGTTATAATACTACAGGGTACTGTTTTAATACTACAGGGTACTGTTATAATACTATAGGGTACTGTTATAATACTACAGGGTACTGTTATAATACTACAAGGTACTGTTATAATACTATAGGGTACTGTTATAATACTACAGGGTACTGTTATAATACTACAGGGTACTGTTATAATACTACAGGGTACTGTTATAATACTACAGGGTACTGTTATAATACTACAGGGTACTGTTATAATACTACAGGGTACTGTTATAATACTACAAGGCACTGTTATAATACTACAGGGTACTGTTATAATACTACAAGGTACTGTTATAATACTATAGGGTACTGTTATAATACTACAGGGTACCGTTATAATACTATAGGGTAATGTTATAATACTACAGGGTACTGTTATAATACTACAGGGTACCGTTATAATACTACAGGGTACCGTTATAATACTACAGGGTACCGTTATAATACTATAGGGTACTGTTATAATACTACAGGGTACTGTTATAATACTACAGGGTACTGTTATAATACTACAGTGTACTGTTATAATACTACAGGGTACTGTTATAATACTACAGGGTACTGTTATAATACTTCAGGGTACTGTTATAATACTACAGGGTACTGTTATAATACTACAGGGTACTGTTGTAATACTACAAGGTACTGTTATAATACTACAAGGTACAGTTATAATACTACAGGGTACTGTTATAATACTACAATGTGTCATCAGACTAGCACCTGTTAAACTGGTACCACTATAAGGTACTGTTATAATACTATAGGGTACTGTTATAATACTACAGGGTACTGTTATAATACTACAGGGTACTGTTATAATACTACAGGGTACTGTTATAATACTGCAGGGTACTGTTATAATACTACAGGGTACTGTTATAATACTATAGGGTACTGTTATAATACTACAATGGTTCATCAGACCAGCACCTGTTAAACTGGTACCACTACAGGGTACTGTTATAATACTACAGGGTACTGTTGTAATACTACAAGGTACTGTTATAATACTACAAGGTACAGTTATAATACTACAGGGTACTGTTATAATACTACAATGTGTCATCAGACTAGAACCTGTTAAACTGGTACCACTATAGGTTACTGTTATAATACTACAAGGTACTGTTATAATACTACAGGGTACTGTTATAATACTACAAGGTACTGTTATAATACTATAGGGTACTGTTATAATACTACAGGGTACTGTTATAATACTACAGGGTACTGTTATAATACTACAGGGTACTGTTATAATACTACAGGGTACTGTTATAATACTACAGGGTACTGTTTTAATACTACAGGGTACTGTTATAATACTATAGGGTACTGTTATAATACTACAGGGTACTGTTATAATACTACAAGGTACTGTTATAATACTATAGGGTACTGTTATAATACTACAGGGTACTGTTATAATACTACAGGGTACTGTTATAATACTACAGGGTACTGTTATAATACTACAGGGTACTGTTATAATACTACAGGGTACTGTTATAATACTACAGGGTACTGTTATAATACTACAAGGCACTGTTATAATACTACAGGGTACTGTTATAATACTACAAGGTACTGTTATAATACTATAGGGTACTGTTATAATACTACAGGGTACCGTTATAATACTATAGGGTAATGTTATAATACTACAGGGTACTGTTATAATACTACAGGGTACCGTTATAATACTACAGGGTACCGTTATAATACTACAGGGTACCGTTATAATACTATAGGGTACTGTTATAATACTACAGGGTACTGTTATAATACTACAGGGTACTGTTATAATACTACAGTGTACTGTTATAATACTACAGGGTACTGTTATAATACTACAGGGTACTGTTATAATACTTCAGGGTACTGTTATAATACTACAGGGTACTGTTATAATACTACAGGGTACTGTTGTAATACTACAAGGTACTGTTATAATACTACAAGGTACAGTTATAATACTACAGGGTACTGTTATAATACTACAATGTGTCATCAGACTAGCACCTGTTAAACTGGTACCACTATAAGGTACTGTTATAATACTATAGGGTACTGTTATAATACTACAGGGTACTGTTATAATACTACAGGGTACTGTTATAATACTACAGGGTACTGTTATAATACTGCAGGGTACTGTTATAATACTACAGGGTACTGTTATAATACTATAGGGTACTGTTATAATACTACAATGGTTCATCAGACCAGCACCTGTTAAACTGGTAACACTACAGGGTACTGTTATAATACTACAGGGTACTGTTGTAATACTACAAGGTACTGTTATAATACTACAAGGTACAGTTATAATACTACAGGGTACTGTTATAATACTACAATGTGTCATCAGACTAGAACCTGTTAAACTGGTACCACTATAGGTTACTGTTATAATACTACAAGGTACTGTTATAATACTACAGGGTACTGTTATAATACTACAAGGTACTGTTATAATACTATAGGGTACTGTTATAATACTACAGGGTACTGTTATAATACTACAGGGTACTGTTATAATACTACAGGGTACTGTTATAATACTACAGGGTACTGTTATAATACTACAGGGTACTGTTTTAATACTACAGGGTACTGTTATAATACTATAGGGTACTGTTATAATACTACAGGGTACTGTTATAATACTACAAGGTACTGTTATAATACTATAGGGTACTGTTATAATACTACAGGGTACTGTTATAATACTACAGGGTACTGTTATAATACTACAGGGTACTGTTATAATACTACAGGGTACTGTTATAATACTACAGGGTACTGTTATAATACTACAGGGTACTGTTATAATACTACAAGGCACTGTTATAATACTACAGGGTACTGTTATAATACTACAAGGTACTGTTATAATACTATAGGGTACTGTTATAATACTACAGGGTACCGTTATAATACTATAGGGTAATGTTATAATACTACAGGGTACTGTTATAATACTACAGGGTACCGTTATAATACTACAGGGTACCGTTATAATACTACAGGGTACCGTTATAATACTATAGGGTACTGTTATAATACTACAGGGTACTGTTATAATACTACAGGGTACTGTTATAATACTACAGGGTACTGTTATAATACTACAGGGTACTGTTATAATACTATAGGGTACTGTTATAATACTACAGGGTACTGTTATAATACTACAAGGTACTGTTATAATACTATAGGGTACTGTTATAATACTACAGGGTACTGTTATAATACTACAGGGTACTGTTATAATACTACAGGGTACTGTTATAATACTACAGGGTACTGTTATAATACTACAAGGCACTGTTATAATACTACAGGGTACTGTTATAATACTACACGGTACTGTTATAATACTATAGGGTACTGTTATAATACTACAGGGTACCGTTATAATACTATAGGGTACTGTTATAATACTATAGGGTACTGTTATAATACTACAGGGTACTGTTATAATACTACAAGGTACCGTTATAATACTACAGGGTACCGTTATAATACTACAGGGTACCGTTATAATACTATAGGGTACTGTTATAATACTACAGGGTACTGTTATAATACTACAGGGTACTGTTATAATACTACAGTGTACTGTTATAATACTACAGGGTACTGTTATAATACTACAGGGTACTGTTAGAATACTTCAGGGTACTGTTATAATACTACAGGGTACTGTTATAATACTACAGGGTACTGTTGTAATACTACAAGGTACTGTTATAATACTACAAGGTACAGTTATAATACTACAGGGTACTGTTATAATACTACAATGTGTCATCAGACTAGCACCTGTTAAACTGGTACCACTATAAGGTACTGTTATAATACTATAGGGTACTGTTATAATACTACAGGGTACTGTTATAATACTACAGGGTACTGTTATAATACTACAGGGTACTGTTATAATACTACAGGGTACTGTTATAATACTACAGGGTACTGTTATAATACTATAGGGTACTGTTATAATACTACAATGTGTCATCAGACCAGCACCTGTTAAACTGGTACCACTACAGGGTACTGTTATAATACTACAGGGTACTGTTGTAATACTACAAGGTACTGTTATAATACTACAAGGTACAGTTATAATACTACAGGGTATTGTTATAATACTACAATGTGTCATCAGACTAGAACCTGTTAAACTGGTACCACTATAGGTTACTGTTATAATACTACAAGGTACTGTTATAATACTACAGGGTACTGTTATAATACTACAGGGTACTGTTATAATACTTTAGGGTATTGTTATAATACTACCGGGTACTGTTATAATACTATAAGGTACTGTTGTAATACTACCACTACAAGGTACTGTTATAATACTACAGGGTACTGTTATAATACTACAGGGTACTGTTATAATACTACAATGTGTCATCAGACTAGAACCTGTTAAACTGGTACCACTATAGGTTACTGTTATAATACTACAAGGTACTGTTATAATTCTACTGGGTGTCATCAGACTAGCACCTGTTAAACTGGTACCACTATAAGGTACCGTTATAATACTATAGGGTACTGTTATAATACTACTGGGTACTGTTATAATACTACAGGGTACTGTTATAATACTACAGGGTACTGTTATAATACTGCAGAGTACTGTTATAATACTATAGGGTACTGTTTTAATACTACATGGTACTGTTATAATACTACAGGGTACTGTTATAATACTACAGGGTACCGTTATAATACTACAGGGTACTGTTATAATACTACAGGGTACTGTTATAATACTACAGGGTACTGTTATAATACTACAAGGTACTGTTATAATACTACAATGTACTGTTATAATACTACAGGGTACTGTTATAATACTACAGGGTACTGTTATAATACTACAAAGTACTGTTATAATACTACAGGGTACTGGTATAATACTACAGGGTACTGTTATAATACTATAGGGTATTGTTATAATACTACCGGGTACTGTTATAATACTATAAGGTACTGTTGTAATACTACCACTACAAGGTACTGTTATAATACTACAGGGTACTGTTATAATACTACAAGGTACTGTTATAATACTACAAGGTACTGTTATAATACTACAAGGTACTGTTATAATACTACACAGTACTGTTAAAAAACTACCACTGCAAGGGTTGGTCTGTCTTTCTGGGTGTTTGTCACTGTCTTTCTCCTCTCTTTCCCATCACATATCTAAATATATGGTTATTTATGGATCAACTGTTGAGGAAACAACATCTGTCTGATGGCCTATTTAGAGCTGAAATGTGTGTATGTCTGGAGAGCAGCTGGGGAAAGGGTGGAGGGTGAAGGGGGGGTGAAGAGAGGGAGAGAGGGAGGAGGGTGATGGAGTGTCGTGAAGGGGGGATGAAGAGAGGGAGAGAGGGAGGAGGGTGAAGGGGGGATGAAGAGAGGGAGAGAGGGAGGAGGGTGATGGAGTGTCGTGAAGGGGGTATGAAGAGCGGGAGAGAGGAAGGAGTCCTAGGGAATAAGACAGCCGCTACTCTCTTGTTTGTATTTAGGTGTCTGTCTTGCTTTTCCTGCAAATCTATTTCGCTCTATCATACAAGTGCTTTTTCATCTGTGTGTGTGTGCTTGCCCTAATCGTAGTGATCATTAGCATGCACAGTGCTCTGTGTGTGTGTGCTTGGCCTAATCGTAGTGATCATTAGCATGCACAGTGCTCTGTGTGTGTGTGCTTGCCCTAATCGTAGTGATCATTAGCATGCACAGTGCTCTGTGTGTGTGTGCTTGCCCTAATCGTAGTGATCATTAGCATGCACAGTGCTCTGTGTGTGTGTGCTTGCCCTAATCGTAGTGATCATTAGCATGCACAGTGCTCTGTGTGTGTGTGCTTGCCCTAATCGTAGTGATCATTAGCATGCACAGTGCTCTGTGTGTGTGTGCTTGCCCTAATCGTAGTGATCATTAGCATGCACAGTGCTCTGTGTGTGTGTGCTTGCCCTAATCGTAGTGATCAGTAGCATGCACAGTGCTCTGTGTGTGTGCTTGCCCTAATCGTAGTGATCATTAGCATGCACAGTGCTCTGTGTGTGTGTGCTTGCCCTAATCGTAGTGGTCAGTAGCATGCACAGTGCTCTGTGTGTGTGTGCTTTCCCTAATCGTAGTGATCATTAGCATGCACAGTGCTCGCTTCCTCCAGATTAGTCTGGTTCTCCTACTGTGAAAGTTTCCAGGTACATCTGTCCTTCACTCTGCTGTTGTCTCCCGGGCACCTGACGACACGTCTCTCTCTGTCTCTGTCTCTGTCTGTCTCTGTGTCTCTGTCTCTGTCTCTCTGTCTCTGTCTCTCTGTCTCTCTGTCTCTGTCTCTCTCTATAGTCTCTCTCTCTCTCAATTCAATTCAATTCAATTCAAGGGCTTTATTGGCATGGGAAACATGTGTTAACATTGCCAAAGCAAGTGATGAAGATAATATATAAAGTGAATATATAAAGTGAAATAAACAATAAAAATTAACAGATAACATTACACATCTCTCTCTATAGTCTCTCTCTCTATAGTCTCTCTCTCTCTCTATAGTCTCTCTCTCTCTCTCTATAGTCTCTCTCTCTATAGACTCTCTTTCTCTCTCTCTCTCTGGATGTGGAGTTGTTGTCTCTCCTCTCTATCTCTCTCTCTCTCCTCTCTCTCTTAATGAGTCTGGATGTGGAGTTGTTGTCTCTCTCCTCTCTATCTCTCTCTCTATCTCTCTCCTCTCTCTCCTCTCTCTCAATGAGTCTGGATGTGGAGTTGTTGTCTCTCTCTCTGTCTCTCTCTCCTCTCTCTCTCAATGAGTCTGGATGTGGAGTTGTTGTCTCTCTCTCTGTCTCGCTCTCCTCTTTCTCCTCTCTCTCTCAATGAGTCTGGATGTGGAGTTGTTGTCTCTATTACAAGAGTGTTTATCTCAATGTTTTACGACCTACAAACAGTCCCACTCTTGGATCTGACCACACTACTCAGAATCGCAGTTAACATACACACGCCCCTACCTGGGGGACACGTTTAGCCGTGGCACACCTGAGGGGATGGATTTAAGTGTGACACATGGTTTGTTCAACCATTTTGAAAGTCTTGAAGAACACAACATGGTAGAAAGGGCTCCCGAGAGCCTCGCTCTCCTCACCACTAACCACTAGCGTTCACTCCTCAACACTAAACACTACTCTTCACTTCTCAACACTAACCACTAGCGTTCACTCCTCACCACTAACCACTAGCCTTCACTCCTCAACACTAAACACTACTCTTCACTTCTCAACACTAACCACTAGCGTTCACTCCTCACCACTAACCACTAGCCTTCACTCCTCAACACTAAACACTACTCTTCACTTCTCAACACTAACCACTAGCGTTCACTCCTCACCACTAACCACTAGCCTTCACTCCTCAACACTAACCACTAGTCTTCACTCCTCACCACTAACCACTCGTCTTCACTCCTCAACACTAAACACTAGCCTTCACTTCTCAACACTAAACACTAGTCTTCACTCCTCACCACTAACCACTCGTCTTCACTCCTCAACACTAACCACTAGTCTTCACTCCTCAACACTAACCACAAGTCTTCACTCCTCACCACTAACCACTAGTCTTCACTCCTCACCACTAACCACTAGCCTTCACTCCTCAACACTAACCACTAGTCTTCACTCCTCAACACTAACCACTAGTCTTCACTCCTCAACACTAACCACTAGCGTTCCTCTGACAAGATAACTCTCTGTCTTTCTGTCCCTCTGGGGGCTTTGTTTATTGGCTCTGCTTTAAGGGCTGAATCTCCCCCTCTCTCTTTTTCTCCCTCCTTCACCCTCTATCTCCTTCCCTTTTTGTCTCTGAACCTTATCACCCTGTGGTGTCTGAGGCACAGAACAGGAATAAACAAATCTGTAAATAAATAAATAAAGTTTGTAAGGTTTTGAAGAGCGCACAGCCTGAGGGTTTTCTGCTTAATATTTCATAGAGGATGGACAGATACCATGCTAGATTAACCCGTCAGGGTGTGTACATTGGTTCGTCTCTCTCTCTCTACTTCTCCCTCCACCTCTCATCTATGTGTGTGCACGTGTGTTAACAATTCATGGTCTGAGGTCCCAACACTGTTCTGGTGTTATATTGACACTGTTCTGGTGTTATATTGACACTGTTCTGGTGTTATATTGACACTGTTCTGGTGTTATACTGAGGTCCCAACACTGATCTGTTGTTATACTGTGGTCCCAACACTGTTCTGGTGGTATATTGAGGGCCCAACACCGTTCTGGTGTTATATCGAGGTCCAACACTTTTCTGATGTTACATTGAGGTACATCCACTGTGCTGATGTTATATTGAGGCCCCAAAACTGTTGTTGTGTTTTTTTTAGGTTCTAACACTGTACTTGTGTTATATTGAGTTCCCAACACTGTTCTTGTCTTATATTTAGGTCCCCACACTGTTCTGGTGTGCTATTGAGGACCCAGGACTATTCTCTTGTGATATTGAGGTACCAAAACCTTTCTGGTATTATAATGAGTTCCGAACACTGTTATGTGTTATATTGAGGTCCCAACACTGTTCTGGTGTTAAATGGAGGTCCCAACACTGTTCTGGTGTTAAATTGAGGTCCCAACACTGTTCTGGTGTTAAATGGAGGTCCCAACACTGTTCTGGTGTTAAATGGAGGTCCCAACACTGGTCTGGTGTTAAATGGAGGTCCCAACACTGTTCTGGTGTTAAATGGAGGTCCCAACACTGTTCTGGTGTTAAATGGAGGTCCCAACACTGTTCTGGTGTTAAATGGAGGTCCCAACACTGTTCTGGTGTTAAATGGAGGTCCCAACACTGTTCTGGTGTTAAATGGAGGTCCCAACACTGTGCTGGTGTTAAATGGAGGTCCCAACACTGTTCTGGTGTTAAATGGAGGTCCCAACACTGATCTGGTGTTAAATGGAGGTCCCAACACTGTTCTGGTGTTAAATGGAGGTCCCAACACTGTTCTGGTGTTAAATGGAGGGCACAACACTGTTCTGGTGTTAAATTGAGGGCCCAACACTGTTATGGTGTTAAATGGAGGGCACAACACTGTTCTGGTGTTAAATTGAGGGCCCAACACTGTTATGGTGTTAAATGGAGGTCCCAACACTGTTCTGGTGTTACATGGAGGTCCCAACACTGTTCTGGTGTTAAATGGAGGTCCCAACACTGTTCTGGTGTTAAATGGAGGTCCCAACACTCTTCTGGTGTTAAATGGAGGGCCCAACACTGTTCTGGTGTTAAATGGAGGTCCCAACACTGTTCTGGTGTTAAATGGAGGGCCCAACACTGTTCTGGTGTTATATTTACACTGTTCTGGAATTACACTGCTCAAAAAAATAAAGGGAACACTTAAACAACACAATGTAACTTCAAGTCAATCACACTTCTGTGAAATCAAACTGTCCACTTAGGAAGCAACACTGATTGACAATAGATTTCACATGCTGTTGTGCGAATGGAATAGACAACAGGTGGAAATTATAGGCAAATAGCAAGACACCCCCAATAAAGGAGTGGTTCTGCAGGTGGTGACCAGGCCACTTCTAAGTTCCTATGCTTCCTGGCTGATGTTTTGGTCACTTTTGAATGCTGGCGGTGCTTTCACTCTAGTGGTAGCATGAGACGGAGTCTACAACCCACACAAGTGGCTCAGGTAGTGCAGCACATCCAGGATGTCACATCAAGGCGAGCTGTGGCAAGAAGGTTTGCTGTCTCTGTCAGCGTAGTGTCCAGAGCATGGAGGCGCTACCAGGAGACAGGCCAGTACATCAGGAGACGTGGAGGAGGCCGTAGGAGGGCAAAAACCCAGCAGCAGGACCGCTACATCTGCCTTTGTGCAAGGAGGAGCAGGGGGAGCACTGCCAGAGCCCTGCAAAATGACCTCCAGCAGGCCACAAATGTGCATGTGTCTGCTCAAACGGTCAGAAACAGACTCCATGAGGGTGGTATGAGGGCCCGACGTCCACAGGTGGGGGTTGTGCTTACAGCCCAATACCGTGCAGGACGTCTGGCATTTGCCAGAGAACACCAAGATTGGCAAATTCGCCGACAGACATGACAGAGTCTGGAGACGCCGTGGAGAACGTTCTGCTGCCTGCAACATCCTCCAGCATGACCGGTTTGGCAGTGGGTCAGTCATGGTGTTGAGTGGCATTTCTTTGGGGGGCAGCACAGCCCTCCATGTGCTCGCCAGAGGTAGCCTGACTGCCATTAGGTACCGAGATGATATCCTCAGATCCCTTGTGAGACCATATGCTGGTGTGGTTGGCCCTGGGTTCCTCAATGCTAGACCTCATGTGGCTGGAGTGTGTCAGCAGTTCCTGCAAGAGGAAGGCATTTATGCTATGGACTGGCCCGCCCGTTCCCCAGACCTGAATCCAATTGAGCACATCTGGGACATCATGTCTCGCTCCATCCACCAATGCCACGTTGCACCACAGACTGTCCAGGAGTTGGCGGATGCTTTAGTCCAGGTCTGGGAGGAGATCCCTCAGGAGACCATCCGCCACCTCATCAGGAGCATGCCCAGGCGTTGTAGGGAGGTCATACAGGCACGTGGAGGCCACACACACTACTGAGCCTCGTTTTGAGTTGTTTTAAGGACACTACATCAAAGTTGGATCAGCCTGTAGTGTGGTTTTCCACTTTAATTTTGAGTGTGACTCCAAATCCAGACCTCCATGGGTTGATACATTTAATTTCCATTGATCATTTTTGTGTGATTTTGTTGTCAGCACATTCAACTATGTAAAGAAAAAAGTATTTAATAAGAATATTTAATTCATTCAGATCTAGGATGTGTTATTTTAGTGTTCCCTTTATTTTTTTGAGCAGTGTATATTGAGGTCCCAACACTGGGCTGGTGTAATATTGAGGTTCCAACACTGGGCTGGTGTTATATTGAGGTTCCAACACTGTTCTTTTGTTATTTTGAGGTCCCAACACCTTTCTGGGGTTATATTTAGGTCCCGACACTGTTGTGGTATTATATTTAGGTCCCAACACTGTTCTGGTGTTATATTGAGGTCCCAACACTGTTCTGGTGTTCTACTGAGGTCCCAACACTGTTCTGGTGTTATATTGACACTGTTCTGGTGTTATATTGACACTGTTCTGGTGTTATATTGAGGTCCCAACACTGTTCGGGTGTTATATTGACACTGTTCTGGTGTTATATTGACACTGTTCTGGTGTTATATTGACACTGTTCTGGTGTTATATTGAGGTCCCAACACTGCTCTGGTGTTATATTGAGGTCCCAACACTGTTCTGGTGTAATATTGACACTGTTCTGGTGTTATATTGAGGTCCCGACACTGTTCTGGTGTTATATTGACACTGTTCTGGTGTTATATTGACACTGTTCTGGTGTTATATTGAGGTCCCAACACTGTTCTGGTGTAATATTGACACTGTTCTGGTGTTATATTGAGGTCCCAACACTGTTCTGGTGTTATATTGACACTGTTCTGGTGTTATATTGACACTGTTCTGGTGTTATATTGACACTGTTCTGGTGTTATTTTGACACTGTTCTGGTGTTACACTGAGGTCCCAACACTGTTGTGGTGTTATATTGACACTGTTCTGGTGTTATATTTAGGTCCCAACACTGATCTGGTGTTATATTGACACTGTTCTGGTGTTATATTGACACTGTTCTGGTGTTATATTGAGGTCCCAACACTGTTCTGGTGTAATATTGACACTGTTCTGGTGTTATATTGAGGTCCCAACACTGTTCTGGTGTTATATTGACACTGTTCTGGTGTTATATTGACACTGTTATGTTAGAAGTGTTATGTTAGAAGTCAATTAGAGGTTATAGTGATGGTGTGTAGCCTGATTGGACAGTGTGTGTCCTCTAGAGGTTATAGTGATGGTGTGTAGCCTGATTGGACAGTGTGTGTCCTCTAGAGGTTATAGTGATGGTGTGTAGCCTGATTGGACAGTGTCTGTCCCCACCCCTCCCTGTCCCACCCCCACGACCTCCGGATCCTAAGGACTTTAAGAGGGAGAGAATGAGACAGAATCAAGAGGGAGACAGGAGCGCACAGGCAAGTTATCCCAAAACAATAACAAAAACTATGGCATGAAGGCGCAGGACAAGGCATCGACAAGGACATTATTTTTTTTAACCTTGATTTGGTGAAATTGTCCAAATTGAACAGCTGCAAAAACAGCACCCACCTCATAAGCGTCTGTGTTGGGTTCTGCAAACCAAAAGGCATTACTGAATACAATTGAGTCCAGAAGTTTGATGGAATTTCCCTTGCTCTTGGAGAAAACCTGCCACTATCCTTCAACACAATCCTCCATACAGGGAAGAGGAAAAGCATCATGTTACCTTCACAATGATCTGTGCATGGCCTAAAAGATACACCAGGCTTCTTCTTAATGTGACCTCTACAATGATCTGTGCATGGCCTAAAAGATACACCAGGCTTCTTCTTAATGTGACCTCTACAATGATCTGTGCATGGCCTAAAAGACACATCGTGTATCTTGACCAGTAGTTTAAGTATACATACTTTAAAGTACTTAAGTCGTTTTTCTCTACTTTACTTTTTATATGTTTGACAACTTTTAAAGAATGAAGAAAATTATGTATTTTTACCCCATACATTTTACCTGACACCCAAAATACTCGTTACATTTCAAATGCTTAGCATGACAGGAAAATGTTCCAATTCACACACATCAAGAAAACATCCCTGGTCATCCCTACTGCCTCTGATCTGGCAGACTCACTAAACACAGATGCCTAATTTGTAAATGATGTCTGAGTGCCCCTGGCACACTCTAACACAAGGAAATTGTCTGTTTAAAACCAAGGAAATTGTCTGTTTAAAACCAAGGAAATTGTCTGTTTAAAACCAAGGAAATTGTCTGTTTAAAACCAAGGAAATTGTCTGTTTAAAACCAAGGAAATTGTCTGTTTAAAACCAAGGAAATTGTGCCGTCTGGTTTGCTTAATGTAAGGAACGTGAAATGATTTTTACTTTTACTTTTGATAGCAAAGTATATTTTAGCCATTACATTTACTTATGATTCTTTAGTATATTTTAAAACCCAAAATACTTTTAGACTTTTACTCAAGTAGTATTTTACTGGGTGACTTTTACTTTTTACTTTTCTATTATTTTCTCTTATACATTTTTCTATTAAGGTATTGTAATGTCTATAAGCACGGAAATCGGCCCTGTCGGACGAGCTTGCTTTTGCGGCAGAGTCGATAGTGGACCTCGGGCTCGAAGGTTCCCTGCCGTTTCATCACAGTATTTTTACTTTTAATCAATTATGATTGGGTACTTTTTGCCACCACTGTTCTTGCCTGAGAAGGTGATCCTACAATCGGTAACAGAGCTAAATTGTCTATGTTCAGATCCACGGTCATCATTATGCTTCATCTTCACTTGTGCACTTTCCAGTTTCTCTTTTGCCATTTCACCAGTAGAGAACAGTCTATTACGAAAACTATTTACATAATAGAGTAAATTTAGTGGTGGCTCTACTCTTCCCCAGCTGTCTAGCTTTATACAGTATGCACACAGGAGAGACTTCAGGGTTTGATGAGAACAATCTAACGCACCCCGAGACTCTGCTTGTTACGCTGAAGCACTTGTACAAACATGAGAGTAATATCAGAGCCTTGGTCACTCTGAATGACCTTAGGAATGCCAAATACAGAGATGAACTGTATTCTGCCCCTGAACAAGGCAGTTAACCCACTGTTCCTAGGCCAGCCAGTTAACACACTGTTCCTAGGCCAGCCAGTTATCCCACTGTTCCTAGGCCAGCCAGTTAACCCACTGTTCCTAGGCCAGTTAACCCACTGTTCCTATGCCAGTTAATACACTGTTCCTAGGCCAGCCAGTTAACCCACTGTTCCTAGGCCAGCCAGTTAACCCACTATTCCTAGGCCAGCCAGTTAACCCACTATTCCTAGGCCAGCCAGTTAACCCACTGTTCCTAGGCCAGCCAGTTAACCCACTGTTCCTAGGCCAGCCAGTTAACCCACTGTTCCTAGGCCAGCCAGTTAACACACTTTTTTCCTAGGCCAGCCAGTTAACACACTGTTCCTAGGCCAGCCAGTTAACCCACTTTTCCTAGGCCAGCCAGTTAACCCACTGTTCCTAAGCCAGCCAGTTAACCCACTGTTCCTAGGCCAGCCAGTTAACACACTGTTCCTAGGCCAGCCAGTTAACACACTGTTCCTAGGCCAGCCAGTTAACCCACTTTTCCTAGGCCAGCCAGTTAACCCACTTTTCCTAGGCCAGCCAGTTAACCCACTTTTCCAAGGCCAGCCAGTTAACACACTGTTCCTAGGTCGTCATTGAAAATAAGAATTTTTCTTAACTGACTTGCCTATTTAAATAAAGGTAAAAATTAAAAATTAAATACAAATTAAATAAAGCTTTCACAACAGACTTAGTAGTTATTGCACGTAGTGGATAAGCAGCAGGGTACCTGGTTGTTGCTTGGCACATCACTGTAAGAAAATAGCTGCCAGACTTAGAGCGGGGAAAAGGACAACCACAGTCAATTATAAAATGTTCAAAAGGCAGACCAACGGCAGGAATAGGAAACAGAGGAACAGGTTTAATTGACTGATTTGGTTTACCAGTCAACTGGCATGTGTGACACGTTTTAATGTAAGCAGAGATGTCCCGTTTCAACCTTGGCCAGAAAAATTTACGCAAAATAGAGTAATAGGTTTTCTTAACTCTCAAATGTTCAGCAACATTATCATGGAAGATTTGTCTGGCAGAACTTAGAGGGCACTACAATCGGCATGATAGGATGTTAGGATGACCTACACAGTTTCTCCATAATGCACACACCTGTGAACTAGCATACTGTGCTGAAGCCAGTAACTTTGTGTGAACTAGAAGCCAGGAGACAACAGTATAAACTAGACCCAATCAGAGAGGGTACGCTTAGACAAGAGCCATCAGTTTATCCAGTAACAAATTATCAAACTAAGGACATTGTAAGAACAATGACAACAGGTGTAGATCTTACAGGGCAATGTTTACTTACAAGCCCTTAACCAACAATGCAGTTTTAAGAAAAGATTTACTAAAATAAACTATTATATATATGTAACATTTAAAGAGCAGCAGTAAAATAACAAGCGAGGCTGTACAGTCGTGGTCAAAAGTTTTGAGAATGACACAAATATTAATTTTCACAAAGTCTGCTGCCTCAGTTTTTATGATGGCAATTTGCATATGCTCCAGAATGTTATGAAGAGTGATCAGATGAATTGCAATTAATTGCAAAGTTCCTCTTTGCCATGCAAATGAACTGAATCCCTAAAAACATTTCCACTGCATTTCAGCCCTGCCACAAAAGGACCAGCTGACATCATGTCAGTGATTCTCTCATTAACACAGGTGTGAGTGTTGACGAGGACAAGGCTGGAAATCACTCTGTCATGCTGATTGAGTTCGAATAACAGACTGGAAACTTCAAAAGGAGGGTAGTGCTTGGAATCATTGTTCTTCCTCTGTCAACCATGGTTATCTGGAAGGAAACACGTGCCGTCATCCAGCACAAAAAGGACTTCACAGGCAAGGATATTGCTGCCAGTAAGGTTGCACGTATATCATCCATTTATCGGATCATCAGGAACTTCAAGGAGAGCGGTTCAATTGTTGTGAAGAAGGCTTCAGGGAGCCCAAGAAAGTCCAGCAAGCGCCAGGACTCTCTCCTAAAGTTGATTCAGCTGCGGGATCGGGGCGCCACCAGTACAGAGCTTGCTCAGGAATGGCAGCAGGAAGGTGTAAGTGCATCTGCTCGCAGAGTGAGGCAAATACTTTTAGAGGATGGCCTGGTGTCAAGAAGGGCAGCAAAGAAGCCACTTCTCTCCAGGAAAAACCTGAGGGACAGACTGATATTCTACAAAAGGTACAGGGATTGAACTGCTGAGGACTGGGGTAAAGTCATTTTCTCTGATTAATCCCCTTTCTGATTGTTTAGGGCATCCAGAAAAAAGCTTGTCCGGAGAAGACAAGGTGAGCGCTACCATCAGTCCTGTGTCATGCCAACAGGAACAGTTTGGTGATGAACAATGCCTTTTCCAGCATGATGCTTTTCCAGCATGATGGAGCACCTTCCCATAAGGCAAAAGTGATAACGAAGTGGCTAGGGGAAAAAAACATTGATATTTCGGGTCCATGGCCAGGAAACTCCCCAGACCTTTATCCCATTGAGAACTTGTGGTCAGTCCTCAAGAGGCGGGTGGACAAACAAAAACCCACAAATTCTGACAAACTCCAAGCATTGATTATGCAAGAATGGGCTGCCATCAGTCAGCATGTGGCCCAGAAGTTAATTAACAGCATGCCAGGGCGGATTGCAGAGGTCCTGAAAAAGAGGGTCAGCACTGCAAATATTGACTCTTTGCATCAACTTCATGTAATTGTCAATAAAAGCCTTTGACACTTATGAAATGGTTGTACTTATACTTCAGTATTCCATAGTAATATCTGACAAAAAATCTAAAGACACTGAAGCAGCAAACTTTGTGGAAATTAATATTTGTGTCATTCTCAAAACGTTTGGCCACGACTGTATAAAGGGGGTACTGGTACAGTGTCAACGTATAGGTTAGTCGAGGTAATTGAGGTAATATGTACATGTAAGTAGAGGTAAAGTGACTATGCATGGATAATTGACAGAGTAGCAGCAGCATAAAAATGGGGGGTGGGGACAATGCAAATTGTCCAGGTAGGCCATTTGATTAGCTGTCCAACTGTTAAGAAGCCTTTTGGACCTAGCCTTGGCGCTACGGTACCTCTTGCCGTGCGGTAGCAGAGAGAACAGTCTGACCAGGGTGGCTTGAGTCTTAAGCAATTTTTAGGGTCTTCCTCTGACACCACCTGGTAAAGATGTCCTGGATGGCAGGAAGCTTGACCCCAGTGATGTACTAGGACGAACCCACTACGCTTTGTAGTGCCTTGCAGTCAGAGGCAGTTGCCATACCA
>NW_027259844.1:0-22156 GCF_045791955.1 Oncorhynchus clarkii lewisi
CCATGTACGACCCAAACATGATGAAGGGAACATATATAGAATAATGGGTTTTGACATTGGTGGTGACTTTCTTTTTATAGTTAGACAAACAGTTTAAAGTAATACAGAAATATATTGCTATTTGATTTCTGATTGACTAAATTGACAACATTTTCAGGAAAGTTGTTGTATTTTCCCTTCAATTCACCAGAAACAACCATTCACAGCTATTTATTTAAAAATACCTTAGTAAGTTACATAAGGTGCATAGTATAGTACACTGCTCAAAAAAATAAAGGGAACACTTAAACAACACAATGTAACTCCAAGTCAATCACACTTCTGTGAAATCAAACTGTCCACTTAGGAAGCAACACTGATTGACAATAAATTACACATGCTGTTGTGCAAATGGAATAGAAAACAGGTGGAAATTATAGACAATTAGCAAGACACACCCAATAAAGGAGTGGTTCTGCACGTGGTGACCACAGACCACTTCTCAGTTCCTATGCTTCCTGACTGATGTTTTGGTCACTTTTGAATGCTGGCGGTGCTTTCACTCTAGTGGTAGCATGAGACGGAGTCTACAACCCACACAAGTGGCTCAGGTAGTGCAGCTCATCCAGGATGGCACATCAATGCGAGCTGTGGCAAGAAGGTTTGCTGTGTCTGTCAGCGTAGTGTCCAGAGCATGGAGGCGCTACCAGGAGACAGGCCAGTACATCGGGAGACGTGGAGGAGGCCGTAGGAGGGCAACAACCCAGCAGCAGGACCGCTACCTCCGCCTTTGTGCAAGGAGGAGCAGGAGGAGCACTGCCAGAGGCCTGCAAAATGACCTCCAGCAGGCCACAAATGTGCATGTGTCTGCTCAAACGGTCAGAAACAGACTCCATGAGGGTGGTATGAGGGCCCGATGTCCACAGGTGGGGGTTGTGCTTACAGCCCAACACCGTGCAGGACATTTGGCATTTGCCAGAGAACACCAAGATTGGCAAATTCGCCACTGGCGCCCTGTGCTCTTCACAGATGAAAGCAGGTTCACACTGAGCACATGACAGACGTGACAGTCTGGAGACGCCATGGAGAGCGTTCTGCTGCCTGCAACATCCTCTAGCATGACCGGTTTGGCGGTGGGTCAGTCATGGTGTGGGGTGGCATTTCTTTGGGGGGCCGCACAGCCCTCCATGTGCTCGCCAGAGGTAGCCTGACTGCCATTAGGTACCGAGATGAGATCCTCAGACCCCTTGTGTGACCATATGCTGGTGCGGTTGGCCCTGGGTTCCTCCTAATGCAAGACAATGCTAGACCTCATGTGGCTGGAGTGTGTCAGCAGTTCCTGCAAGAGGAAGGCATTGATGCTATGGACTGGCCCGCCCGTTCCCCAGACCTGAATCCAATTGAGCACATCTGGGACATCATGTCTCGCTCCATCCACCAACGCCACGTTGCACCACAGACTGTCCAGGAGTTGGCGGATGCTTTAGTACAGGTCTGGGAGGAGATCCCTCAGGAGACCATCCGCCACCTCATCAGGAGCATGCCCAGGCGTTGTAGGGAGGTCTCAACCTTTAAGTCTCTACTGAAGACTCATCTCTTCAGTGGGTCATATGATTGAGTGTAGTCTGGCCCAGGAGTGGGAGGGTGAACGGAAAGGCTCTGGAGCAACGAACCGCCCTTGCTGTCTCTGCTGGGCCGGTTCCCCTCTTTCCACTGGGATTCTCTGCCTCTAACCCTATTACAGGGGCTGAGTCACTGGCTTAGTGGGGCTCTCTCATGCTGTCCCTGGAGGGGGTGCGTCACCTGAGTGGGTTGATTCACTGATGTGGTCATCCTGTCTGGGTTGGCGCCCCCCCCCCCCCCCCTTGGGTTGTGCCGTGGCGGAGGTCTTTGTGGGCTATACTCAGCCTTGTCTCAGGAAGGTAAGTTGGTGGTTGAAGATATCCCTCTAGTGGTGTGGGGGCTGTGCTTTGGCAAAGTGGGTGGGGTTATATCCTTCCTGTTTGGCCCTGTCCGGGGGTGTCCTCGGATGGGGCCACAGTGTCTCCTGACCCCTCCTGTCTCAGCCTCCAGTATTTATGCTGCAGTAGTTTATGTGTCGAGGGGCTAGGGTCAGTTTGTTATATCTGGAGTACTTCTCCTGTCCTATTCGGTGTCCTGTGTGAATTTAAGTGTGTGTTCTCTAATTCTTTCTTTCTCTCTCGGAGGACCTGAGCCCTAGGACCATGCCCCAGGACTACCTGACATGATGACTCCTTGCTGTCACCAGTCCACCTGGCCGTGCTGCTGCTCCAGTTTCTTTCAACTGTTCTGCCTTATTATTATTTCGACCATGCTGGTCATTTATGAACATTTGAACATCTTGGCCATGTTCTGTTATAATCTCCACCCGGCACAGCCAGAAGAGGACTGGCCATCCCACATATGCTCTCTAATTCTCTCTTTCTTTCTCTCTCTCGGAGGACCTGAGCCCTAGGACCATGCCCCAGGAATACCTGACATGATGACTCCTTGCTGTCCCCAGCCCACTTGACTGTGCTGCTGCTCCAGTTTCAACTGTTCTGCCTTATTATTATTCGACCATGCTGGTCATTTATGAACATTTGAACATCTTGACCATGTTCTGTTATAATCTCCACCCGGCACAGCCAGAAGAGGACTGGCCACCCCACATAGCCTGGTTCCTCTCTAGGTTTCTTCCTAGGTTTTGGCCTTTCTAGGGAGTTTTTCCTAGCCACCGTGCTTCTACACCTGCATTGCTTGCTGTTTGGGGTTTTAGGCTGGGTTTCTGTACAGCACTTTGAGATATCAGCTGATGTACGAAGGGCTATATAAATAAATTTGATTTGATTTGATACAGGCATGTGGAGGCCACACACACTACTGAGCCTCATTTTGACTTGTTTTATGGACATTACATCAAAGTTGGATCAGCCTGTAGTGTGGTTTTCCACTTTAATTTGGAGTGTGACTCCAAATCCAGACCTCCATGGGTTGATAAATTAGATTTTGTTGTCAGCACATTCAACTATGTAAAGAAAAAAGTATTTAATAAGAATATTCCATTCATTCATATCTAGGATGTGATATTTTAGTGTTCCCTTTATTTTTTTGAGCAGTGTATATGTTCCTGCTGTTGTCTCCTTCCCTTTTTCCTTTTCTTCAAATCTGGTATCAGTCGGTCTTCACCCATTCATCACCCTTCATGTCTGTTTCTGCAGTCACAAAACTGCGCCTCCTTCCACCATTGTCACTGTGATAACAGAACAGAACTACCTTGAGACCAACGATGGTGGATAAATGATAGTTAACAGAGGCTGTTTACCACTGTCTGCTTAAGGAGGCTACTCTTAAGCAGACAATGCGATAGTGGTCTGCTTAGTTAATTGACTTCCATTTGGGGAAATTGAAGGAGTGGGCTGTCTTGCTTCCTCTTCCGTCTCTGCTTGAGAATGCTGAGTCACAATGACAAGGCAGAAATACAGCCAGGGCAGAGCCTGAGTCAGTCCATACTGTAGTAGAACCAACAGGAGGTTATGACAGGAATAAGCAGGGGAACAAATTTGACTGGGGACAGGGGGGACATGCATTTTTGTCCATCCAAATGCGAGACAACGGTGTGCTTTTGAACCATGCGGATCCCTCCGAGCAGTCGGGAAGGCTGTTTGCAGTGTTTATTTAACGCCACCAAAATATAAATATGTATGTCCCCCCACATCTAAAACCAATGTTGCGCCCCTGGTGGGAGGGAGCAATAGGGAGAGAGGGGGAGGGGGAAAGAGTAAAGAAGAAAAACACTGTCACCCTTCAGAACTTCAATAGAAAGAGTTATGTAATGGTTAATCATTTACGGTATTACTTACTGTTCACAACTTTGTGCGGCTGGTCACGTGATGGACCCTGTCATGACTTTAACAACTTAACACAGGTTCTCGGGGTTGAACATTACAGAAGAGATTTGCATAGAGAAATTAAGACAATTATTTGCCAATTTTAATCCTGTTTGCCATTCTGCTAAAATAAGGTCACTTAGAACAACCTGGAGGGGTAGACGTAACATAGTAAAAGTATATTTGGGAATACTTCAATTAGTATGATATGTATTCATTTGTGGCTGTCCATCATCAATTTGGTATTATAATAAACGAATGGTAATTCGTACAATATGTTACGAATTGCAATTTGTACAATATGTTACGATTTGCTAAACATATGATATGTTACGAATTCCAATTTGTTGTGGCTAACTTTAGCTCAATGGCTAGGTGTAGCGTTAGCTAGGTGGCTAAAAATTAGTTAGGTTAGGGCTTAAGGGTTAAGGTTACGTCTAAAATAAGGTTAGGAGTTACGTTAAAGGGTTAGGGTTAGCTAACATGCTAAGTAGTTGCAAAGTAGCTAAAAAGTAGTAAATAGTTGCAAAGTTGATAATTAGCAAAAAAGCTGAAGTTGTCCGTGATGAGTTACAAGCAACTTTTGGGATGCTAGACGTTTGCGTTACATGCTCACCCAAACTTATACTTTAAGCATGACACATAATTTTGTCAAAAAGTGATGTCCCTTTTCGCAAAAAAAAGGAATGCCAAGTATGTCACAGCCCTTTTTGTAACACCGGTTTAAGCATGAGTCTACTGCCACTTCCAACAGTCTGAAGAGGCTTCGTCTCATTGTCTCCAAAACTTTGATGGCACTCATAATAAAATCATTACGCTATTAAGTGAGGTTCAGCCTAGAACAGTTGATCAAAGTAACAGAAAGCAAGGCACATACTTCAATGATTATCTATGTTGAAAACCCTTACCCCCATTTGAAGCAGCTTCATAATTTTTCAACAAACAATGAACCTAGATAGTAGCTATGACAAACTGATAGATAGAGCCTGTTTTGGTTTACATTTTTAGGAAAAAGGGGGTCCTATTCTCAAACAATTGGAGTAGAGGCACTATCTTACATACTAGGCCAGGAAAGACCAGGGTCTGTATAAATCAGTGGAGGCTGGGGGGAGGAGCTTCCCCATCAATGTAATGTTAATCAATGTGATCTAAAAGGCAAAACTGATCCTAAATCGGCACTCTTACTCTGATAGGCTTGATGCATACTGCCCCAGTAGACCTAAGCTGTGTTCGAATACCCATACTAAAATACTGTATACTACATACTTAAGGAGCACATACTGCATACTATCCGTTCATAGGGCTCCCGAATGGCGCAGCGGACTATTTAAAAAATAAAAAAAATGTTTTATTAACAACAAATCAATACATAAATCACATGAGGGAACACAAGCATACATAGATTACAAACAATAGACAATCGAGCTAGGGGGTACAATATCACATTACAATTACACAAGGACCTTAAGGGACATGCATATACTTACAATTCTAACAGCTTTTTTGTTAGTAGAGCATTGAGCATTTAACCGTCTTAAAATACAGTTCAATTTCTTTTTGTAGGGTACGAAAATGTGGTTTTCTGTTTGTAAATTTACATTTGTGTATATGAAATTTGGCCAAAAGAATAATGAAAATAATGAAATTAATTACATAAAAATGTTTCAGCTTATTTCTCAATTAGCCTAATATTAGAATGAGTGTTCCAATTCTTCCTATTTTCTTCTAAGGATATAACACACACACCTTTTTTCAACAATAACCGCTGTAGTTAGACCTGCACTGCAGCGTTGCCTTTGGCTGATACTACTGCTTTAGTTGTTTCCAATAAAATGTTACTTTGATATAAACTAAGCAGCAACAAAAAAAATATAGACCGAGATGAAGAGGTCAAGGCGAGAGACTTTACTCCGCCCAATATCTGTCCGCGTGAGAGAAGCCCGTTTTTTCTAATTACTTGAGGATTTTGATAGAATATACGTTTCGTAATGTTTAAGCTTTTACAAATGTACTGATATATGTGGATGCACGTGGCATTCCGGCAACTTTGAGAAAAACAACGTTGAGTTGTGCATGTTGCTACACGCGTACCTGCCCTATCATTGGCTATAATGGTCCCACCTGACCTTCACTGTCTTCATTCGTTGAGTACATGTATTTCCATTGTTAGAGTGGTCACTCGGCTCTCTTGTCAGTAGAATAAATAATATTTGCCGCTGGTCATGTGTATGAGTGGGAAGACGTCTTCAAATGACCCGCCTAGTTGCTGTTGAATTTCTAAAGGTGATTGGCTACGCTCTGTGAGGGTGGATTTCACTGACGCGTTCCGTTTGAACAATAAATAGAGCGAACAAGGCTCCTTCTAGTTCACAAGTCTGAGAAGACGCATGAAGAAGTTCTTGCTTCAACAGTGATTGAACGGAACTCCTCTGCCTTCGTCTCGCATTATCGAACATTCCGGATTGATAACACTTTCTTTAAGTATAATAGAGAAATAGTCGAATAAACCCTATTTTTGTACCGTTACTTTAGATATTAAAGAAAATCTGCCAAAATGGAGTCTCAGATCCGCCAGAACTATCACCACGATTGCGAAGCTGCCATCAACCGGATGATCAACTTGGAGATGTTTGCCTCCTACACCTACACTTCAATGGTAAGGTGTCTACCAAGATGACCGTTTTGTTGATTTACCTGTATTATTATGCCTGGGCCTAAATACCCTTTTTCACCTGGCTTTTTATTATATTGGCCTAGATAATTAATAGCCAATAAACTCTGTTGTGCATATTTGAGTTTGTTTTCTTCTCAAATGAAGCCGGGAATCTATCCTACTTTGGACAGGGCGCGTAACAACTCCTTGACAGGATAAATGGCAGGTTACCAAGTCGACTACAGACTAGACTGATTCATTCCTTTTATCAAGTTTCGTTTCCACAACAAGAACAGAATGCCGAGTCACGTTTGGCATATTTTTCTTCTAACCACGCTGTTTTGTTTATCCACCCAGGCTTTCTATTTCTCCCGTGACGACGTGGCTCTGCCTGGGTTCGCGCATTTCTTCAAGGAGAACAGCGACGAGGAGCGGGAGCACGCCGACAAGCTACTCTCCTTCCAGAACAAGCGAGGTGGACGCATTTTACTCCAGGACATCAAGGTGAGCCCCTGAACATCAAACACATTCAGATTGTAGACTGATAAGTCACTTTACTCCATGGAGTAAAGTGTCTCCAGCGCTAAGTTTATATAGAGAACCTGGAGTAGTCCTAAACATACTGCCTTTTACCACTGAACTGAAACTGTGCGAGGGGTGTAATTCTGTTCACTTTATCCTGAGCGTAACATCTGATAGTAGTCCTTAACACTTCTGTTCACTTTGTCCTGTGTAGAAGCCAGAACGTGATGAGTGGGGCAATGGGCTGGAGGCCATGCAGTGTGCTCTGCAGCTGGAGAAGAATGTGAACCAGGCCCTGCTGGACCTGCACAAGATTGCCTCAGACAAGGTTGACCCCCATGTAAGTTATGGTGAAACCACACATCACATGTATGTATCACATAGAATACAGGTACTGTCTCAGGAATTGATCAGGGGTTTGATCTGATAACTAATGACACAGGATTGTGACCTGCTTCACATTCGCGCAATAGTCCACAGATGCACACTATGCAGCTAATGCGTAAGTTTGCAAAAAGGCCGTCAGGTTGTCTAGTGGTTAGAGCTTTGGGCTAGTAACAAAGGATGCTGGATTGAATCCCGGAGCTGACGAGGGAAAAATATGTTCTGCCCCTGAACAAGGCAGTAAGCCCATTGTTCCACATTAAAATGCAGTTGTAAATAAGTGTTTGTTAACGGACTTGCCTAGTTAAAAATGTTTACTGCAGACACCTCATCTGCACTTATGCCATTACCACCAGGCTCTTGTGTGTTACTGTATCTACAATGGTCTGTAGTCATTCTCTTGTCTGACCTGTGTTTTCCCTCTTTAGCTGTGTGACTTCCTGGAGACCCATTACCTGAATGAGCAGGTGGAGGCCATTAAGAAGCTGGGAGACCACATCACCAACCTCACCAAGATGGATGCTGTCAAAAACAAGATGGCAGAGTACCTGTTTGACAAGCACACCCTGGGAGGCCAGAGCTAAACCACTTCCATCCCAAGACTACGGCCTTCAGACCAGGACTCCTGGCTTCTCTGATAGATCCTACTGGCTTTGCATTTATAGGGAGGGGAGTGTTAAACTGTTGCAGTGCAACACAGCTGTAGCATTGGTGTTTCTGTTGACAACACTACTGTATTTTGGAGGCAAGGCTTCTTGTATAACAATTAAAAAATTATCACTAAAGGTTGTTGTTTTAAGTGTTGACCTGTAGTAATGGATGTTGTATCAGTCTATTCAGGTTCTTTGCTCTCTTACTGAGCATCTTCATACCAGTGACAATTGTAGACCTACTAGTGGCTGAGAATCATAACAATAGGAGAAGTTTAACATGCGGTTTATAAAGGATGTTACCTCTGACCACAGAGGGTGTCCTTCACTGTCTTGTAATAGAACCATGTCAACTAGGTCCATAGGAGGAAAATGGTTACCTACAGTTGATGTAGACCTTTACTATGGGCATCACAAGTTTATTAGACATCCTAGAGGTCAATCAAACCTGTTAGCCAGCTGTTATGGTGCATTATTTTTAGTGATGGAAAGTTTTGCATTTACTGACACAATTCATCTTTACTCTTATTTCATCTGGTAATGCTCTATAGTTCCCCCTCCAGCAAATTCTGAACTATATTCCAAATAGTAATTCTACAAGCCTCTCGTTCACCCTAAGGGGCTTATTGGAGCTGTCATATGGTCGCAAAGCTACTGGTAATTTACTGAACACTTTCATTTTGGTACTTGGCAGGCAAGGTTAACTTTAACTGACAAAATATATTGATAGACATTGTTAATGTGTCCATATGAGTTTTAAGTAGACCACTTGGTTAAAGGGGAAAATAGCCCAATGGGAAGTGTCTAAACAGCAATGGCATGTTCAATACATGCAACTTTTCACAACTGCCACCAATATTTACAACCAAGAAGTACGGTAAAATAATTGAGTACATATTTATGGTAATGGTATTCTTTAAGGTAAGGTTTCACAGCTTTCTTTGAATTATTTTACATGTGATAAGGCAACACAGGGCCATAGATTGGTGATAAGGAGTTACTCTTCATGGGGACTGAAACTAAAGGCAGATCTACACAATAAAACTAACATTACAATACAGATTTCACAACACATTAAGGGTTTGCCCTCAGGCCACTACTCTACCAAACAAAATCCATGTGTGTCTGTAGTGCATGTGTCTCTTCACAGTCCCTGCTGTCCCATAAGTTGTATTTGTATGTATTTTTAAATCTTTCTTTACTGCTTGCATGAGTTACTTGATGTGGAATAGTAGCCATGTCATGGCTCTCTGTAGTACTGTGCACCTGTTCTGGGCATAGGGACTGTGAAGAGACCTGGTAGCCGGTCTTGTGGGGTATGCATTGGTTTCTGAGTTGTGTGCTAGTAGTTTAAACTGACAGCTCGGTGCATTTAACATGTCAATACTTCTCCCAAATACAAGTAGTGATAATGTCAATCTCTCCTCTACTTTGAGCCATGAGATATTGACATTCATAATGTTAATGTTAGCTCTCTGTGTACATTTAAGGGTGAGCCGTGCTGCCCAGTTCTGGGCCAATTGTAATTTTCCTAAGTTTTGTGGCACCTGACCACATGACTGGAGAGTAGTCCAGGTGCGACAAAAACAAGGGCCTGTAGAACCTACCTTGTTGACAGCGTTGTTAAGAAGGCAGAGCAGTGCTTTATTATGGACAGATCTATCCCCATCTTAGCTGCTGTTGTATCAATATGTTTTTACCATGACAGAAGTTTATTCTCAACTTGTTACATTTCCACATTATCTATTACAAGATTTAGTTGAGGTTCAGGGTTCAGTGTTTTAATTTTATGTCCCAAATACAATGCCTTTAGTTTTTGAAATTTAGGACTAACTTATCTCTTGCCACCCATTCTGAAAATGACTGCAGCTCTTAAGTGTTGCAATGATTTCACCTGCTGTGGTAGCTGATGTGTATAGCGTTGAGTCATCAGCATACATAAACACGCAGGCTTCAATCAGCACCAGTGGCAAGTCATTAGTAAAGATTGAAAAAGTAAGGGGCCTAGACAGCTGCTCTGGGGAATGCCTGACTCTTCCTAGATTATGTTGGAGAGGATTCCATTAAAGAACACCCTCTGTGTTCTGTTAGACAGGTAACTCTAGATCCACAATATAGCAGGGGATGTAAAGCCATAACACTTACGCTTTTTCCAGCAGCAGATTATGATCAATATTGTCAAAAGCTGCAGAGAAGTGCTTTGTTTATTTTTAATCTTTATTGAACTATGCTACCTTAAGTCGGTTAAGAACACATTCTTATTTACAATGACGGCCTAACAAAAGGCAAACGGCCTTTCACGACAAGAGAGACAACACAACACTACATAAAGAGAGACCAAAGACAACAACATAGCATGGTAGGCAGTAACAGGAGTCCGTTGTAACAGATAGGCCTACATTATTCAGTGTATATACATCCTTGGCTGAGTACCAGTGGAAAGTTTGGGACAGTCAAGTCAGTATGTTGCTAGCAACAAGATAATGTTTTGAGTTTATGATCTTGCTCACTGGTTCTCAAACCTAGTCCTGGGGACCCAAACGGGTGCACATTTTTGTTTTTGCCCTAGCACTACAAAGCTGATTAAAATGATCAACTCATCAAAAGGCTTTGATTTGAATCAGCTGTGTAGTGCTTGGGGAAAAACTAAAATGTGCACCCCTTTGGGTCCCCAGGACCAGGATTGAGAACCACTGATCTAGCTAATGATTAGCATCTAAATGTAGATGGGCAACCCCATAATACAGGTTATCATGCTTATTGCTAAATAACACACCTGCCTGATAATATGGACCGATATGTTATTTGGCATTTGTTTTTAGTAATTGCAGCTTAAGGTGGCAATACCAGTTATTGAGTGTAAGGGGGAAATGACTTTGTCACACAGGGGAATTAGGTGTTGCGTAACTTGGTTAATTAAATGAATAAAATAAGTATCTTTCTTTTGTGTTATTTGTAAACTCATGTTCCCTTTATCTAATATTAGGTTTTGGTTGAAGATCTGATAACATTCCGTATCAAAAATATGCAAAAATAGACCATGTACGACCCAAACATGATGAAGGGAACATATATAGAATAATGGGTTTTGACATTGGTGGTGACTTTCTTTTTATAGTTAGACAAACAGTTTAAAGTAATACAGAAATATATTGCTATTTGATTTCTGATTGACTAAATTGACAACATTTTCAGGAAAGTTGTTGTATTTTCCCTTCAATTCACCAGAAACAACCATTCACAGCTATTTATTTAAAAATACCTTAGTAAGTTACATAAGGTGCATAGTATAGTACACTGCTCAAAAAAATAAAGGGAACACTTAAACAACACAATGTAACTCCAAGTCAATCACACTTCTGTGAAATCAAACTGTCCACTTAGGAAGCAACACTGATTGACAATAAATTACACATGCTGTTGTGCAAATGGAATAGAAAACAGGTGGAAATTATAGACAATTAGCAAGACACACCCAATAAAGGAGTGGTTCTGCACGTGGTGACCACAGACCACTTCTCAGTTCCTATGCTTCCTGACTGATGTTTTGGTCACTTTTGAATGCTGGCGGTGCTTTCACTCTAGTGGTAGCATGAGACGGAGTCTACAACCCACACAAGTGGCTCAGGTAGTGCAGCTCATCCAGGATGGCACATCAATGCGAGCTGTGGCAAGAAGGTTTGCTGTGTCTGTCAGCGTAGTGTCCAGAGCATGGAGGCGCTACCAGGAGACAGGCCAGTACATCGGGAGACGTGGAGGAGGCCGTAGGAGGGCAACAACCCAGCAGCAGGACCGCTACCTCCGCCTTTGTGCAAGGAGGAGCAGGAGGAGCACTGCCAGAGGCCTGCAAAATGACCTCCAGCAGGCCACAAATGTGCATGTGTCTGCTCAAACGGTCAGAAACAGACTCCATGAGGGTGGTATGAGGGCCCAATGTCCACAGGTGGGGGTTGTGCTTACAGCCCAACACCGTGCAGGACATTTGGCATTTGCCAGAGAACACCAAGATTGGCAAATTCGCCACTGGCGCCCTGTGCTCTTCACAGATGAAAGCAGGTTCACACTGAGCACATGACAGACGTGACAGTCTGGAGACGCCATGGAGAGCGTTCTGCTGCCTGCAACATCCTCTAGCATGACCGGTTTGGCGGTGGGTCAGTCATGGTGTGGGGTGGCATTTCTTTGGGGGGCCGCACAGCCCTCCATGTGCTCGCCAGAGGTAGCCTGACTGCCATTAGGTACCGAGATGAGATCCTCAGACCCCTTGTGTGACCATATGCTGGTGCGGTTGGCCCTGGGTTCCTCCTAATGCAAGACAATGCTAGACCTCATGTGGCTGGAGTGTGTCAGCAGTTCCTGCAAGAGGAAGGCATTGATGCTATGGACTGGCCCGCCCGTTCCCCAGACCTGAATCCAATTGAGCACATCTGGGACATCATGTCTCGCTCCATCCACCAACGCCACGTTGCACCACAGACTGTCCAGGAGTTGGCGGATGCTTTAGTACAGGTCTGGGAGGAGATCCCTCAGGAGACCATCCGCCACCTCATCAGGAGCATGCCCAGGCGTTGTAGGGAGGTCTCAACCTTTAAGTCTCTACTGAAGACTCATCTCTTCAGTGGGTCATATGATTGAGTGTAGTCTGGCCCAGGAGTGGGAGGGTGAACGGAAAGGCTCTGGAGCAACGAACCGCCCTTGCTGTCTCTGCCTGGCCGGTTCCCCTCTTTCCACTGGGATTCTCTGCCTCTAACCCTATTACAGGGGCTGAGTCACTGGCTTACTGGGGCTCTCTCATGCTGTCCCTGGAGGGGGTGCGTCACCTGAGTGGGTTGATTCACTGATGTGGTCATCCTGTCTGGGTTGGCGCCCCCCCCCCCCCCCCCTTGGGTTGTGCCGTGGCGGAGGTCTTTGTGGGCTATACTCAGCCTTGTCTCAGGAAGGTAAGTTGGTGGTTGAAGATATCCCTCTAGTGGTGTGGGGGCTGTGCTTTGGCAAAGTGGGTGGGGTTATATCCTTCCTGTTTGGCCCTGTCCGGGGGTGTCCTCGGATGGGGCCACAGTGTCTCCTGACCCCTCCTGTCTCAGCCTCCAGTATTTATGCTGCAGTAGTTTATGTGTCGAGGGGCTAGGGTCAGTTTGTTATATCTGGAGTACTTCTCCTGTCCTATTCGGTGTCCTGTGTGAATTTAAGTGTGTGTTCTCTAATTCTTTCTTTCTCTCTCTCGGAGGACCTGAGCCCTAGGACCATGCCCCAGGACTACCTGACATGATGACTCCTTGCTGTCACCAGTCCACCTGGCCGTGCTGCTGCTCCAGTTTCTTTCAACTGTTCTGCCTTATTATTATTCGACCATGCTGGTCATTTATGAACATTTGAACATCTTGGCCATGTTCTGTTATAATCTCCACCCGGCACAGCCAGAAGAGGACTGGCCATCCCACATATGCTCTCTAATTCTCTCTTTCTTTCTCTCTCTCGGAGGACCTGAGCCCTAGGACCATGCCCCAGGAATACCTGACATGATGACTCCTTGCTGTCCCCAGCCCACTTGACTGTGCTGCTGCTCCAGTTTCAACTGTTCTGCCTTATTATTATTCGACCATGCTGGTCATTTATGAACATTTGAACATCTTGACCATGTTCTGTTATAATCTCCACCCGGCACAGCCAGAAGAGGACTGGCCACCCCACATAGCCTGGTTCCTCTCTAGGTTTCTTCCTAGGTTTTGGCCTTTCTAGGGAGTTTTTCCTAGCCACCGTGCTTCTACACCTGCATTGCTTGCTGTTTGGGGTTTTAGGCTGGGTTTCTGTACAGCACTTTGAGATATCAGCTGATGTACGAAGGGCTATATAAATAAATTTGATTTGATTTGATACAGGCATGTGGAGGCCACACACACTACTGAGCCTCATTTTGACTTGTTTTATGGACATTACATCAAAGTTGGATCAGCCTGTAGTGTGGTTTTCCACTTTAATTTGGAGTGTGACTCCAAATCCAGACCTCCATGGGTTGATAAATTAGATTTTGTTGTCAGCACATTCAACTATGTAAAGAAAAAAGTATTTAATAAGAATATTCCATTCATTCATATCTAGGATGTGATATTTTAGTGTTCCCTTTATTTTTTTGAGCAGTGTATATGTTCCTGCTGTTGTCTCCTTCCCTTTTTCCTTTTCTTCAAATCTGGTATCAGTCGGTCTTCACCCATTCATCACCCTTCATGTCTGTTTCTGCAGTCACAAAACTGCGCCTCCTTCCACCATTGTCACTGTGATAACAGAACAGAACTACCTTGAGACCAACGATGGTGGAAAAATGAAGATAGTTAACAGAGGCTGTTTACCACTGTCTGCTTAAGGAGGTGGCTCCTTAAGCAGACAATGCGATAGTGGTCTGCTTAGTTAATTGACTTCCATTTGGGGAAAATGAAGGAGTGGGCTGTCTTGCTTCCTCTTCCGTCTCTGCTTGAGACTACAGAATGCTGAGTCACAATGACAAGGCAGAAATACAGCCAGGGCAGAGCCTGAGTCAGTCCATACTGTAGTAGAACCAACAGGAGGTTATGACAGGAATAAGCAGGGGAACAAATTTGACTGGGGACAGGGGGGACATGCATTTTTGTCCAAATGCGAGGCAACGGTGTGCTTTTGAACCATGCGGATCCCTCCGAGCAGTCGGGAAGGCTGTTTGCAGTGTTTATTTAACGCCACCAAAATATAAATATGTATGTCCCCCCACATCTAAAACCAATGTTGCGCCCCTGGTGGGAGGGAGCAATAGGGAGAGAGGGGGAGGGGGAAAGAGTAAAGAAGAAAAACACTGTCACCCTTCAGAACTTCAATAGAAAGAGTTATGTAATGGTTAATCATTTACGGTATTACTTACTGTTCACAACTTTGTGCGGCTGGTCACGTGATGGACCCTGTCATGACTTTAACAACTTAACACAGGTTCTCGGGGTTGAACATTACAGAAGAGATTTGCATAGAGAAATTAAGACAATTATTTGCCAATTTTAATCCTGTTTGCCATTCTGCTAAAATAAGGTCACTTAGAACAACCTGGAGGGGTAGACGTAACATAGTAAAAGTATATTTGGGAATACTTCAATTAGTATGATATGTATTCATTTGTGGCTGTCCATCATCAATTTGGTATTATAATAAACGAATGGTAATTCGTACAATATGTTACGAATTGCAATTTGTACAATATGTTACGATTTGCTAAACATATGATATGTTACGAATTCCAATTTGTTGTGGCTAACTTTAGCTCAATGGCTAGGTGTAGCGTTAGCTAGGTGGCTAAAAATTAGTTAGGTTAGGGCTTAAGGGTTAAGGTTACGTCTAAAATAAGGTTAGGAGTTACGTTAAAGGGTTAGGGTTAGCTAACATGCTAAGTAGTTGCAAAGTAGCTAAAAAGTAGTAAATAGTTGCAAAGTTGATAATTAGCAAAAAAGCTGAAGTTGTCCGTGATGAGTTACAAGCAACTTTTGGGATGCTAGACGTTTGCGTTACATGCTCACCCAAACTTATACTTTAAGCATGACACATAATTTTGTCAAAAAGTGATGTCCCTTTTCGCAAAAAAAAGGAATGCCAAGTATGTCACAGCCCTTTTTGTAACACCGGTTTAAGCATGAGTCTACTGCCACTTCCAACAGTCTGAAGAGGCTTCGTCTCATTGTCTCCAAAACTTTGATGGCACTCATAATAAAATCATTACGCTATTAAGTGAGGTTCAGCCTAGAACAGTTGATCAAAGTAACAGAAAGCAAGGCACATACTTCAATGATTATCTATGTTGAAAACCCTTACCCCCATTTGAAGCAGCTTCATAATTTTTCAACAAACAATGAACCTAGATAGTAGCTATGACAAACTGATAGATAGAGCCTGTTTTGGTTTACATTTTTAGGAAAAAGGGGGTCCTATTCTCAAACAATTGGAGTAGAGGCACTATCTTACATACTAGGCCAGGAAAGACCAGGGTCTGTATAAATCAGTGGAGGCTGGGGGGAGGAGCTTCCCCATCAATGTAATGTTAATCAATGTGATCTAAAAGGCAAAACTGATCCTAAATCGGCACTCTTACTCTGATAGGCTTGATGCATACTGCCCCAGTAGACCTAAGCTGTGTTCGAATACCCATACTAAAATACTGTATACTACATACTTAAGGAGCACATACTGCATACTATCCGTTCATAGGGCTCCCGAATGGCGCAGCGGACTATTTAAAAAATAAAAAAAATGTTTTATTAACAACAAATCAATACATAAATCACATGAGGGAACACAAGCATACATAGATTACAAACAATAGACAATCGAGCTAGGGGGTACAATATCACATTACAATTACACAAGGACCTTAAGGGACATGCATATACTTACAATTCTAACAGCTTTTTTGTTAGTAGAGCATTGAGCATTTAACCGTCTTAAAATACAGTTCAATTTCTTTTTGTAGGGTACGAAAATGTGGTTTTCTGTTTGTAAATTTACATTTGTGTATATGAAATTTGGCCAAAAGAATAATGAAAATAATGAAATTAATTACATAAAAATGTTTCAGCTTATTTCTCAATTAGCCTAATATTAGAATGAGTGTTCCAATTCTTCCTATTTTCTTCTAAGGATATAACACACACACCTTTTTTCAACAATAACCGCTGTAGTTAGACCTGCACTGCAGCGTTGCCTTTGGCTGATACTACTGCTTTAGTTGTTTCCAATAAAATGTTACTTTGATATAAACTAAGCAGCAACAAAAAAAATATAGACCGAGATGAAGAGGTCAAGGCGAGAGACTTTACTCCGCCCAATATCTGTCCGCGTGAGAGAAGCCCGTTTTTTCTAATTACTTGAGGATTTTGATAGAATATACGTTTCGTAATGTTTAAGCTTTTACAAATGTACTGATATATGTGGATGCACGTGGCATTCCGGCAACTTTGAGAAAAACAACGTTGAGTTGTGCATGTTGCTACACGCGTACCTGCCCTATCATTGGCTATAATGGTCCCACCTGACCTTCACTGTCTTCATTCGTTGAGTACATGTATTTCCATTGTTAGAGTGGTCACTCGGCTCTCTTGTCAGTAGAATAAATAATATTTGCCGCTGGTCATGTGTATGAGTGGGAAGACGTCTTCAAATGACCCGCCTAGTTGCTGTTGAATTTCTAAAGGTGATTGGCTACGCTCTGTGAGGGTGGATTTCACTGACGCGTTCCGTTTGAACAATAAATAGAGCGAACAAGGCTCCTTCTAGTTCACAAGTCTGAGAAGACGCATGAAGAAGTTCTTGCTTCAACAGTGATTGAACGGAACTCCTCTGCCTTCGTCTCGCATTATCGAACATTCCGGATTGATAACACTTTCTTTAAGTATAATAGAGAAATAGTCGAATAAACCCTATTTTTGTACCGTTACTTTAGATATTAAAGAAAATCTGCCAAAATGGAGTCTCAGATCCGCCAGAACTATCACCACGATTGCGAAGCTGCCATCAACCGGATGATCAACTTGGAGATGTTTGCCTCCTACACCTACACTTCAATGGTAAGGTGTCTACCAAGATGACCGTTTTGTTGATTTACCTGTATTATTATGCCTGGGCCTAAATACCCTTTTTCACCTGGCTTTTTATTATATTGGCCTAGATAATTAATAGCCAATAAACTCTGTTGTGCATATTTGAGTTTGTTTTCTTCTCAAATGAAGCCGGGAATCTATCCTACTTTGGACAGGGCGCGTAACAACTCCTTGACAGGATAAATGGCAGGTTACCAAGTCGACTACAGACTAGACTGATTCATTCCTTTTATCAAGTTTCGTTTCCACAACAAGAACAGAATGCCGAGTCACGTTTGGCATATTTTTCTTCTAACCACGCTGTTTTGTTTATCCACCCAGGCTTTCTATTTCTCCCGTGACGACGTGGCTCTGCCTGGGTTCGCGCATTTCTTCAAGGAGAACAGCGACGAGGAGCGGGAGCACGCCGACAAGCTACTCTCCTTCCAGAACAAGCGAGGTGGACGCATTTTACTCCAGGACATCAAGGTGAGCCCCTGAACATCAAACACATTCAGATTGTAGACTGATAAGTCACTTTACTCCATGGAGTAAAGTGTCTCCAGCGCTAAGTTTATATAGAGAACCTGGAGTAGTCCTAAACATACTGCCTTTTACCACTGAACTGAAACTGTGCGAGGGGTGTAATTCTGTTCACTTTATCCTGACCGTAACATCTGATAGTAGTCCTTAACACTTCTGTTCACTTTGTCCTGTGTAGAAGCCAGAACGTGATGAGTGGGGCAATGGGCTGGAGGCCATGCAGTGTGCTCTGCAGCTGGAGAAGAATGTGAACCAGGCCCTGCTGGACCTGCACAAGATTGCCTCAGACAAGGTTGACCCCCATGTAAGTTATGGTGAAACCACACATCACATGTATGTATCACATAGAATACAGGTACTGTCTCAGGAATTGATCAGGGGTTTGATCTGATAACTAATGACACAGGATTGTGACCTGCTTCACATTCGCGCAATAGTCCACAGATGCACACTATGCAGCTAATGCGTAAGTTTGCAAAAAGGCCGTCAGGTTGTCTAGTGGTTAGAGCTTTGGGCTAGTAACAAAGGATGCTGGATTGAATCCCGGAGCTGACGAGGGAAAAATATGTTCTGCCCCTGAACAAGGCAGTAAGCCCATTGTTCCACATTAAAATGCAGTTGTAAATAAGTGTTTGTTAACGGACTTGCCTAGTTAAAAATGTTTACTGCAGACACCTCATCTGCACTTATGCCATTACCACCAGGCTCTTGTGTGTTACTGTATCTACAATGGTCTGTAGTCATTCTCTTGTCTGACCTGTGTTTTCCCTCTTTAGCTGTGTGACTTCCTGGAGACCCATTACCTGAATGAGCAGGTGGAGGCCATTAAGAAGCTGGGAGACCACATCACCAACCTCACCAAGATGGATGCTGTCAAAAACAAGATGGCAGAGTACCTGTTTGACAAGCACACCCTGGGAGGCCAGAGCTAAACCACTTCCATCCCAAGACTACGGCCTTCAGACCAGGACTCCTGGCTTCTCTGATAGATCCTACTGGCTTTGCATTTATAGGGAGGGGAGTGTTAAACTGTTGCAGTGCAACACAGCTGTAGCATTGGTGTTTCTGTTGACAACACTACTGTATTTTGGAGGCAAGGCTTCTTGTATAACAATTAAAAAATTATCACTAAAGGTTGTTGTTTTAAGTGTTGACCTGTAGTAATGGATGTTGTATCAGTCTATTCAGGTTCTTTGCTCTCTTACTGAGCATCTTCATACCAGTGACAATTGTAGACCTACTAGTGGCTGAGAATCATAACAATAGGAGAAGTTTAACATGCGGTTTATAAAGGATGTTACCTCTGACCACAGAGGGTGTCCTTCACTGTCTTGTAATAGAACCATGTCAACTAGGTCCATAGGAGGAAAATGGTTACCTACAGTTGATGTAGACCTTTACTATGGGCATCACAAGTTTATTAGACATCCTAGAGGTCAATCAAACCTGTTAGCCAGCTGTTATGGTGCATTATTTTTAGTGATGGAAAGTTTTGCATTTACTGACACAATTCATCTTTACTCTTATTTCATCTGGTAATGCTCTATAGTTCCCCCTCCAGCAAATTCTGAACTATATTCCAAATAGTAATTCTACAAGCCTCTCGTTCACCCTAAGGGGCTTATTGGAGCTGTCATATGGTCGCAAAGCTACTGGTAATTTACTGAACACTTTCATTTTGGTACTTGGCAGGCAAGGTTAACTTTAACTGACAAAATATATTGATAGACATTGTTAATGTGTCCATATGAGTTTTAAGTAGACCACTTGGTTAAAGGGGAAAATAGCCCAATGGGAAGTGTCTAAACAGCAATGGCATGTTCAATACATGCAACTTTTCACAACTGCCACCAATATTTACAACCAAGAAGTACGGTAAAATAATTGAGTACATATTTATGGTAATGGTATTCTTTAAGGTAAGGTTTCACAGCTTTCTTTGAATTATTTTACATGTGATAAGGCAACACAGGGCCATAGATTGGTGATAAGGAGTTACTCTTCATGGGGACTGAAACTAAAGGCAGATCTACACAATAAAACTAACATTACAATACAGATTTCACAACACATTAAGGGTTTGCCCTCAGGCCACTACTCTACCAAACAAAATCCATGTGTGTCTGTAGTGCATGTGTCTCTTCACAGTCCCTGCTGTCCCATAAGTTGTATTTGTATGTATTTTTAAATCTTTCTTTACTGCTTGCATGAGTTACTTGATGTGGAATAGTAGCCATGTCATGGCTCTCTGTAGTACTGTGCACCTGTTCTGGGCATAGGGACTGTGAAGAGACCTGGTAGCCGGTCTTGTGGGGTATGCATTGGTTTCTGAGTTGTGTGCTAGTAGTTTAAACTGACAGCTCGGTGCATTTAACATGTCAATACTTCTCCCAAATACAAGTAGTGATAATGTCAATCTCTCCTCTACTTTGAGCCATGAGATATTGACATTCATAATGTTAATGTTAGCTCTCTGTGTACATTTAAGGGTGAGCCGTGCTGCCCAGTTCTGGGCCAATTGTAATTTTCCTAAGTTTTGTGGCACCTGACCACATGACTGGAGAGTAGTCCAGGTGCGACAAAAACAAGGGCCTGTAGAACCTACCTTGTTGACAGCGTTGTTAAGAAGGCAGAGCAGTGCTTTATTATGGACAGATCTATCCCCATCTTAGCTGCTGTTGTATCAATATGTTTTTACCATGACAGAAGTTTATTCTCAACTTGTTACATTTCCACATTATCTATTACAAGATTTAGTTGAGGTTCAGGGTTCAGTGTTTTAATTTTATGTCCCAAATACAATGCCTTTAGTTTTTGAAATTTAGGACTAACTTATCTCTTGCCACCCATTCTGAAAATGACTGCAGCTCTTAAGTGTTGCAATGATTTCACCTGCTGTGGTAGCTGATGTGTATAGCGTTGAGTCATCAGCATACATAAACACGCAGGCTTCAATCAGCACCAGTGGCAAGTCATTAGTAAAGATTGAAAAAGTAAGGGGCCTAGACAGCTGCTCTGGGGAATGCCTGACTCTTCCTAGATTATGTTGGAGAGGATTCCATTAAAGAACACCCTCTGTGTTCTGTTAGACAGGTAACTCTAGATCCACAATATAGCAGGGGATGTAAAGCCATAACACTTACGCTTTTTCCAGCAGCAGATTATGATCAATATTGTCAAAAGCTGCAGAGAAGTGCTTTGTTTATTTTTAATCTTTATTGAACTATGCTACCTTAAGTCGGTTAAGAACACATTCTTATTTACAATGACGGCCTAACAAAAGGCAAACGGCCTTTCACGACAAGAGAGACAACACAACACTACATAAAGAGAGACCAAAGACAACAACATAGCATGGTAGGCAGTAACAGGAGTCCGTTGTAACAGATAGGCCTACATTATTCAGTGTATATACATCCTTGGCTGAGTACCAGTGGAAAGTTTGGGACAGTCAAGTCAGTATGTTGCTAGCAACAAGATAATGTTTTGAGTTTATGATCTTGCTCACTGGTTCTCAAACCTAGTCCTGGGGACCCAAACGGGTGCACATTTTTGTTTTTGCCCTAGCACTACAAAGCTGATTAAAATGATCAACTCATCAAAAGGCTTTGATTTGAATAGCACACTGGGGTAAATGTAGATGGGCAACCCCATAATACAGGTTATCATGCTTATTGCTAAATAACACACCTGCCTGATAATATGGACCGATATGTTATTTGGCATTTGTTTTTAGTAATTGCAGCTTAAGGTGGCAATACCAGTTATTGAGTGTAAGGGGGAAATGACTTTGTCACACAGGGGAATTAGGTGTTGCGTAACTTGGTTAATTAAATAAATAAAATAAGTATCTTTCTTTTGTGTTATTTGTAAACTCATGTTCCCTTTATCTAATATTAGGTTTTGGTTGAAGATCTGATAACATTCAGTATCAAAAATATGCAAAAATAG
>NW_027259845.1:0-22147 GCF_045791955.1 Oncorhynchus clarkii lewisi
ATCTGTACCTGTACAGAGGGATAGGCCAACAAGTGTTATATGTTTCAGTAAGATTGGATTTTTAGCATTTATAGTAATGGTTATCAACTGTACTGCAGGGATGGAATGTAAGTCACAGCAAATTGAGGTTGTGGTGGCAGCTGCAGAGAGGTATTTGGGTGTGTGAGACGTGACATCAGAAGAGTTACAGGGTGTGTTGTGGTGGTGTCCCATCCTTTCAAGTTGTTGGCCTGAGGTAGGACTAAATAGATTTACATAGTGGAGTAGGGTGGTGATATTTTTAAAAGATTTTTATTTTTTTGTGAGTGTAGTGTTACATGGTAGGGTATTTGTATATAGATTGTTTTCAAGCAAAGGAGAAGCGAGTTGTAATCCAGTCTAGTAGGTGGCGGTAATGCAACATGTATTGGATACTAACCGCGCTTAAACCTCAGCGAAGAAGAAGAATTCGAAACGCCTTTTTACCTCTTTCTGTTTGGTTCTGCGGGTTTCTGTAGTTGTGGTCCATGCATATCTGCGTCCATGTGTTAACTTGAGTTTTGCAACAAATAGCTAGTGAGTTATTACCGTTGTCATACAGTAAATATACATAATCATCAAATACAGCTACATGTTAAGTTGTCAACTTGGGAAAGTGCGCCGCAGATAAGGTAATCGTTTTTATCTTACTTGATAGCTAAATACCGGTAGCTAGCTAGTTAGCGCTTCGGCTCATTTCAATGCAGTCAGTTAGCTTTGTGAACTTAGCCGGTGTCCACATGTACAAGTTGCAAGTGTTTTATCATAACTTTTTTGGTGTGAATGTTCATGTTAGTTAGATTGCTGGTGTCTTTTTTTTTCTCTGACAAAACAAGCTCTGACTACATTGAAGGGGGTGCGCCCTGGTTTATGTAGCTAGCGTGCTACCTTAGCGAGCTGCTCTGACTTCAGCTCAGGCATCAGTAACGTTATAGATCATCTTTGCTTCAAACCATGGTTTAGCTAACAGTCTTTGTCCAACAGCTCATTTTCTCTGTGTGTGTTGTCAGTTCATGCTCTGTTCTAAACTGTGGAGGAAGAGCCCCAAGTCGAACCAATATCTGTTTTTCCATCAGTACTGTGTAACCTGGGGCGGCAGGGTAGCCTAGTGGTTAGTGCATTGGACTCGTAACCAAAAGGTTGCAAGTTCAAATCCCCGAGGTACAAATCTGTCCTCAAGGTACAAATCTGTCCTCATTGAAAATAAGACTTTGTTCTTAACTGACTTGCCTAGTTAAATAAAGGTCAAATTTAAATAAAAAAATAAAAAACCTAGCCCAATATAACTTGACTCCTTAAGGTCCTTAAGGAGACCTATGTTATTTTCAGAGGTATAATTTACTGTCTCTGACATCTAAACGTGAATCTATTCTCAATTGCAATATGGTTCTAGAAACATAAAACCCATGACTTTCATATGACATCAAAATAATTAAACAAATGCAAAATATACACTTACTGTACACCGCAAGCGATGCGTGTTAATTTTCAGACCGAGCAGCTGGTCTCTTAACAAAACTCCCCCGGACAGTAAATGAGCTGTTGGACAAAGACTGTTAGCTAAACCATGGTTTGAAGCAAAGATGATCTATAACGTTACTGATGCCTGAGCTGAAGTCAGAGCAGCTTGCTAAGGTAGCACGCTAGCTACATAAACCAGGCCGCACCCCCTTCAATGTAGTCAGAGCTTGTTTTGTCAGAGAAAAAAAAAGACACCAACGCTCCATCTAACTAACATGAACATTCACACCAAAAAAGTTATGATAAAACACTTGCAACTTGTACATGTGGACACCGGCTAAGTTCACAAAGCTAACTGACTGCATTGAAATGAGCCGAAGCGCTAACTATAGCTAGCTACCGGTCTGATGACTCTTATGTGTAATGTAATGGCACTGATAGTCATGATCAATGTCTGTGTGTGACAACTGTGACCGTTATAACACATTGTTGTCATTTCTTCCAGGACTGAGAAGTGCCCTATGCTGATCATCACTGCTCGGCTACTCCCCCTCTTAACTGTACCCTTCACCCACCAGAGGATTCTAAGGACAGTTGTTGCCTACAGGGGACTGAGAACCATGGAGCCCCTCAGGGCCCCTCAGGATCCACAAGTTAACACCACCCTGTCTGGGGTAGACACCAAGCCTCAGCCCCCTACTTCTGGAGCCCCAATGGAGGGCTTGAACCCAAGTCCAGCTGCCTCAACACCTGACCAGGAGATGCCCCCGACAACGGGGTTGTTGCCAGGGGAGACAGTTGTCAGGGAGGGCAAGGCAGCCATATTGTTTCCCAGTGCCAACGAGGTGTTTTACAACCCTGTGCAGGAGTTCAACAGAGATCTGACGTGAGTTTGACTGATGGGGCTTATTCACTAGGAAGTAAACGAAACAGAGGGACCTACCTGAATTTGTCCAATAGAAACTCTCATTCAGTTTGCTTTGGTGTGCACTTATGAATACACCCCTAATGGTATTTTATCCCTTAGCTGGCCCAACATTCAGCTCAAGGCTGCATTGTCAACATATACCTTATCCCTGGACATATTATGGGATATATGCATACATTGCAATTTGGATGTTTTCCTATGGGTCTGTAAGCCTTCAGTTGAAGAAACTGCATTCAACATGGCTTATGTAGAGCTGAATCTGCGAAGAAAGTAAAGCTATGGTCAGATATTTACACTGAATAAAAATATAAACGCAACATGCAACAATTTCAAAGAGTTCACTGAGTTACAGTTCATATAAGGAAATCAGTCAATTGAATTAAATGAATTAGGCCCCAGTCTATGGATTTCACATGACTGGGAATACAGATATACATCTGTTGGTCACAGATACTTAAAAAAAGGTAGGGGTGTGGATCAGAAACCCAGTCAGTATCTGGTGTGGCCACCATTTGCCTCATGCTGTGATCGGGAGTCCCATATAGCGGTGCACTATTGGCCCAGCATCGTCCGGGTTAGAGGAGGGTTTGACCGGGGGGGGGGGGGGGGGGGCTTTACATGTAGGCCGTCATTAATTAAGAATTTGTTCTTTATTGACTTGCCTAGTTAAATGAAGGTACAATAAATATGGCTCAGGCTATGGTAGCTAGCTGGTTGTTCATCACAGGTACAGGCTATGGTAGCTAGCTGGTTGTTCATCACAGGTACAGGCTATGGTAGCTAGCTGGTTGTTCATCACAGGTACAGGCTATGGTAGCTAGCTGGTTGTCCATCACAGGTACAGGCTATGGTAGCTAGCTGGTTGTTCATCACAAGTACAGGCTATGGTAGCTAGCTGGTTGTTCATCACAGGTACAGGCTATGGTAGCTAGCTGGTTGTTCATCACAGGTACAGGCTATGGTAGCTAGCTGGTTGTTCATCACAGGTACACCTGTTTCATCTCATGTCTCCATCTTGCCCCCCTTCTCTCCAGGTGTGCGGTGGTTACAGAGTTTGCCCGGGAGCAGATGGCCCGGAGGGGGGTGAAGGTGGTAGTGCCAGGGGAGAAGGAGAGGGTGGTGGTCAATCTAGCTGACGAGAAGAAAGAGGAGACAGAGATGCAGACAGGGGAGAAAGGAGGAGAGGAGCCAGTCGTAACTGCTTCAGTGGGGGAGCGCTGTAAGGTATGAAAAAGCGTGTGTGTGCATCCATGTTCTAACCCTACTGTTCTCCTCTCCACAATGGTCTGCCAGTGTGTTTGTGTTCTAACCCTACTGTTCTCCTCTCCACAATGGTCTGCCAGTGTGTTTGTGTTCTAACCCTACTGTTCTCCTCTCCACAATGGTCTGCCAGTGTGTTTGTGTTCTAACCCTACTGTTCTCCTCTCCACAATGGTCTGCCAGTGTGTTTGTGTTCTAACCCTACTGTTCTCCTCTCCACAATGGTCTGCCAGTGTGTCTGTGTTCTAACCCTACTGTTCTCCTCTCCACAATGGTCTGCCAGTGTGTCTGTGTTCTAACCCTACTGTTCTCCTCTCCACAATGGTCTGCCAGTGTGTTTGATCTAACCCTACTGTTCTCCTCTCTCCACAATGGTCTGCCAGTGTGTTTGTGTTCTAACCCTACCGTTCTCCTCTCTCCACAATGGTCTGCCAGTGTGTTGGTATTCTAACCCTACTGTTCTCCTCTCCACAATGGTCTGCCAGTGTGTTTGTGTTCTAACCCTACTGTTCTCCTCTCCACAATGGTCTGCCAGTGTGTTTGTGTTCTAACCCTACTGTTCTCCTCTCCACAATGGTCTGCCAGTGTGTTTGTGTTCTAACCCTACCGTTCTCCTCTCCACAATGGTCTGCCAGTGTGTTTGTGTTCTAATCCTACTGTTCTCCTCTCCACAATGGTCTGCCAGTGTGTTTGTGTTCTAACCCTACCGTTCTCCTCTCTCCACAATGGTCTGCCAGTGTGTTTGATCTAACCCTACTGTTCTCCTCTCCACAATGGTCTGCCAGTGTGTTTGTGTTCTAATCCTACCGTTCTCCTCTCCACAATGGTCTGCCAGTGTGTTTGTGTTCTAACCCTACCGTTCTCCTCTCCACAATGGTCTGCCAGTGTGTTTGTGTTCTAACCCTACCCTTCTCCTCTCTCCACAATGGTCTGCCAGTGTGTTTGTGTTCTAACCCTACCCTTCTCCTCTCTCCACAATGGTTTGCCAGTGTGTTTGTGTTCTAACCCTACCGTTCTCCACTCCACAATGGTCTGCCAGTGTGTTTAGGTTCTAACCCTACCGTTCTCCTCTCTCCACAATGGTCTGCCAGTGTGTTTGTGTTCTAACCCTACCGTTCTCCTCTCCACAATGGTCTGCCAGTGTGTTTGTGTTCTAACCCTACCGTTCTCCTCTCTCCACAATGGTCTGCCAGTGTGTTTGTGTTGGTATTCTAACCCTACCGTCCTCCTCTCTCCACAATGGTCTGCCAGTGTGTTTGTGATCTAACCCTACCGTTCTCCTCTCTCCACAATGGTCTGCCAGTGTGTTTGTGTTGGTATTCTAACCCTACCGTCCTCCTCTCTCCACAATGGTCTGCCAGTGTGTTTGTGTTGGCATTCTAACCCTACCGTCCTCCTCTCTCCACAATGGTCTGCCAGTGTGTTTGTGTTGGTATTCTAACCCTACCGTCCTCCTCTCTCCACAATGGTCTGCCAGTGTGTTTGTGTTGGTATTCTAACCCTACCGTTCTCCTCTCTCCACAATGGTCTGTCAGTGTGTTTGTGATCTAACCCTACCGTTCTCCTCTCTCCACAATGGTCTGCCAGTGTATTTGTGATCTAACCCTACCGTTCTCCATCCAGAATGGTCTGCGTGTGTTGGAGGGTCTGGCAGCGTCTGGCCTACGCTCTGTGAGGTTTGCTCTGGAGGTGCCTGGTCTACGTAGCGTCACGGCTAACGACTTCTCAGCCAAGGCTGCTGCCCTCATCGCCCGCAATGCCCAGCACAACGGAGTCACACACCTACTGCAGGCCAGCCAGAGAGATGCCAGGTTGGTCTCGCTCTCTCCTTCATGTATCTCATTCTTTTCTTCTCTTATTTTCTTCTTTATTTGTTTATCTATGCTCACTGACACACTCAGACAGTCTTCTCGAAGTCAAACTATCACTCTCCATTTATCTTTTCTCCCTATTTTTCAGTCTCTCCCTCTTTATCTCTCTTTTGCTACACCTCTTACTACTAACCTCTGCCCCCCCATCATGTTAATCCCTCCCTCTCTCGTTCCTCCATCATGTTAATCCCTCCCTCTCTCGTTCCTCCATCATGTTAATCCCTCCCTGTCCCGTTCCTCCATCATGTTAATCCCTCCCTCTCTCGTTCCTCCATCATGTTAATCCCTCCCTCTCTCGTTCCTCCATCATGTTAATCCCTCCCTGTCCCGTTCCTCCATCATGTTAATCCCTCCCTCTCTCGTTCCTCCATCATGTTAATCCCTCCCTCTCTCGTTCCTCCATCATGTTAATCCCCCCTCTCTCGTTCCTCCATCATGTTAATCCCCCCCTCTCTCGTTCCTCCATCATGTTAATCCTCCCCTCTCTCGTTCCTCCATCATGTTAATCCCTCCCTGTCTCGTTCCTCCATGTTAATCCCTCCCTGTCTCGTTCCTCCATGTTAATCCCTCCCTGTCTCGTTCCTCCATGTTAATCCCTCCCTGTCCCGTTCCTCCAGCATGTTAATCCCCCCCTCTCTCGTTTCTCCATCATGTTAATCCCTCCCTGTCTCGTTCCTCCAGCATGTTAATCCCTCCCTGTCTCGTTCCTCCAGCATGTTAATCCCTCCCTGTCTCGTTCCTCCAGCATGTTAATCCCTCCCTGTCTCGTTCCTCCATCATGTTAATCCCTCCCTGTCCCGTTCCTCCAGCATGTTAATCCCTCCCTGTCTCGTTCCTCCATCATGTTAATCCCTCCCTGTCTCGTTCCTCCATCATGTTAATCCCTCCCTGTCTCGTTCCTCCATGTTAATCCCTCCCTGTCTCGTTCCTCCATCATGTTAATCCCTCCCTGTCTCGTTCCTCCATCATGTTAATCCCCCCCTGTCCCGTTCCTCCAGCATGTTAATCCCCCCCTCTCTCGTTCCTCCATCATGTTAATCCCTCCCTGTCTCGTTCCTCCATGTTAATCCCTCCCTGTCTCGTTCCTCCATGTTAATCCCTCCCTGTCTCGTTCCTCCATGTTAATCCCTCCCTGTCTCGTTCCTCCATGTTAATCCCTCCCTGTCTCGTTCCTCCATGTTAATCCCTCCCTGTCTCGTTCCTTCATCATGTTAATCCCTCCCTGTCTCGTTCCTCCATCATGTTAATCCCTCCCTGTCTCGTTCCTCCTCCATCATGTTAATCCCTCCCTGTCTCGTTCCTCCATCATGTTAATCCCCCCCTGTCCCGTTCCTCCAGCATGTTAATCCCCCCCTCTCTCGTTCCTCCATCATGTTAATCCCTCCCTGTCTCGTTCCTCCATCATGTTAATCCCTCCCTGTCTCGTTCCTCCATGTTAATCCCTCCCTGTCTCGTTCCTCCATGTTAATCCCTCCCTGTCTCGTTCCTCCATGTTAATCCCTCCCTGTCTCGTTCCTTCATCATGTTAATCCCTCCCTGTCTCGTTCCTTCATCATGTTAATCCCTCCCTGTCTCGTTCCTCCATGTTAATCCCTCCCTGTCTCGTTCCTCCATGTTAATCCCTCCCTGTCTCGTTCCTCCATGTTAATCCCTCCCTGTCTCGTTCCGCCATGTTAATCCCTCCCTGTCTCGTTCCTCCATCATGTTAATCCCTCCCTGTCCCGTTCCTCCATCATGTTAATCCCTCCCTGTCCCGTTCCTCCATCATGTTAATCCCTCCCTGTCCCGTTCCTCCATCATGTTAATCCCTCCCTGTCTCGTTCCTCCATCATGTTAATCCCTCCCTGTCTCGTTCCTCCATCATGTTAATCCCTCCCTGTCTCGTTCCTCCATCATGTTAATCCCTCCCTGTCTCGTTCCTCCATCATGTTAATCCCTCCCTGTCCCGTTCCTCCATCATGTTAATCCCTCCCTGTCTCGTTCCTCCTCCATCATGTTAATCCCTCCCTGTCTCGTTCCTCCTCCAGCATGTTAATCCCTCCCTGTCTTGTTTCTCCAGCATGCTGATGTATGAGATGCGGGGGAAGAAGGACCGCTATGATGTCATAGACCTGGACCCCTACGGAAGCCCCGCCCCTTTCCTGGATGCCGCCGTCCAGGCTGTCGGTGAAGGAGGTCCGTAGATGTCTGTCAGTTATTCTCTCTGCTTAATTTAACATGTTTATGTGTCAGCGACAGATACACTGAGTGCGTTTTCCAGTGTGGTTTTACTAAAAACGTCTCTCTCTCCCCCAGGTCTGTTGTGTGTGACGTGTACTGACATGGCTGTGATGGCTGGTAACAGTGGGGAGACCTGCTACAGCAAATACGGCTCTGTCTCCATCAAAGCCAAGTACTGTCATGAGATGGTGAGGAACGCTTGGCTAAACTGTATTCCAGCAGTGTGTGTTTTCAACTACAACTGGATGCAAGTGACCTTCGTCTCTCCTGAGCCCGTACGGGAGTTGTAGCGATGAGACAAGATAGTAATTACTAACAATTGGATACCACAAAATTGGGGAGAAAAGGGGGTAAAATAAAAAACTGGATGCAAGAAAACCTTTGTTGGAATAATACATGTGTAGTAGAAGGAACATTTAGGGAAGTTGTGTGAATACATTTTGAATAGAAGTTTGAGAGTTTAGTCTCTGCTGTGTAGCTCGTCTCATAACTCTCCTTTCTCCCTCGCCTCCCTCCTCTTCTCCCTCCTCTTCTCCCCCCTCTTCTCCCTCGCCACCCTCCTCTTCTCCCTCCTCTTCTCCCCCCTCTTCTCCCTCGCCTCCCTCCTCTTCTCCCCCTCTTCTCCCTCGCCACCCTCCTCTTCTCCCTCCTCTTCTCCCCCCTCTTCTCCCTCGCCACCCCCCTCTTCTCCCTCACCTTCTCCCTCGCCCCCCCTCTTCCCCCTCTTCTCCCCTTCTCCCTCGCTTCTCCCTCGCCTCCCCCCTCTTCTCCCTCCTCGCCTCCCCCCTCTTCTCCCCCCCCATCTTCTCCCTCGCCTCCCCTTCTCCCTCGCCTCCCCCTCTTCTCCCTCCTCGCCTCCCCCCTCTTCTCTCTCCTCGCCTCCCCCCTCTTCTCCTTCGCCACCCCCTTCTTTCTCTCCTCCCTCCTCTTCTCCCTCCTCCCCCAGGCTCTGCGTATCATCCTACACAGTCTGGACCAGAGAGCTGGTGTGTACCAACGGTACATCCACCCCCTGCTCTGTGTCAGTGTGGACTTCTACATACGAGTGTTTGTCAGGGTACACACTGGACAGGCCATGGTCAAAAACTCAGCAAGGTATGGACACACACCGTAACACAACACTTTATCTAGACATGAAGTCTTCATAACAGACTGTGAAGTTGTTATTCTGAAGATACCTTACACCTGATGTCGTGTTTCAGTAAACAAGCTTTGGTGTATAACTGTGTTGGCTGTGGCTCGTACCACTTACAACGACTGGGCAAGAGGACGACTCAGGGAAACCAGTAAGACACTATTTCTCTATATGGGTTATTCCTGTCGAGTTGGGCAACTTGTGTGTGTTAATGTTTCTCTCTGTGTGTTTCAGTATAAAGTACTCTGCAGCCACTGGACCGCCGGTCGGAGCAGAGTGTGAACACTGTGGACACAGACACCAGGTGAGGACACACACACACTCAAACACACTTTGTCTCTTACTTTCACACGCATTCTCTCTTGACACCGTCTCTCCCTCCTCCTCCTCTGTAGCTGGGTGGTCCTATCTGGGGCGAGGCCCTCCATGACGTGAGCTTCGTTCAGAAGGTTCTATCTGCCGTGTCTGGGAACCCGTCCCGCTTTGGAACCGCCCGCCGCATAGAGGGCATGCTCAGCATGGTCACAGAGGTGAGAGGTTAGGGGTCATAGAGGGCATGGTCACAGAGGTGAGAGGTTAGGGGTCATAGAGGGCATGCTCAGCATGGTCACAGAGGTGAGAGGTTAGGGGTCATAGAGGGCATGCTCAGCATGGTCACAGAGGTGAGAGGTTAGGGGTCATAGAGGGCATGCTCAGCATGGTCACAGAGGTGAGAGGTTAGGGGTCATAGAGGGCATGCTCAGCATGGTCACAGAGGTGAGAGGTTAGGGGTCATAGAGGGCATGGTCACAGAGGTGAGAGGTTAGGGGTCGTAGGTCTACAAGAAGCAGTCTGAAATACACTTTATATTACATGGAATAAGACATGGGGGGCCTTTTCTCAACTGCATGCTGCTCTCCTCCTCAAAACCCATTGGAGGAGAAGGTCAGAGGTGAGGGACTTCTCTTTCTCCTCCAATGGGTTTTGAGAAGGAGGCGAGGAGAGCGGAGGTGAGGAGTATGCAGTTGAGATTCTTCCATTGATGCTGATCCAAGGTTAGGTTGGTGTTCTCACTCTTAATGGTAGGATTGGGAGAAAGGGTCAGCTGATCTGAGGTTAGGTTGGGGTTCTCACTCTTAATGGTAGGATTGGGAGAAAGGGTCAGCTGATCTGAGGTTAGGTTGGTGTTCTCACTCTTAATGGTAGGATTGGGTAAGAAGAGAAATGGCAAGTTGTCTGCCTAAGATGAGCCAGGTGTAATGTCCAAACTTGAACTGTTGTCTGTGTGTCCAGGAGCTGGAGGATGTGCCTCTATACTACACAGTGGACAACCTGAGCAGCACTGTACACTGCAGCACTCCCCCTCTGCTCCAATTCAGGTCCTACTCTCCCTCTCATATAAGACTGTCCTGTCTGATTACATACAATACCCCTCTATCCTTGAACTCACTCTCTCTCTCTCTCTCTCTCTCTCTCTCTCTCTCTCTCTCTCTCTCTCTCTCTCTCTCTCTCGCTCTCGCTCTCGCTCTCGCTCTCGCTCTCTCGCTCCAGGTCGGCTCTGCTTCATGCAGGCCACAGGGTATCCTTGTCTCATGCCTGTAAGAATGCTCTAAAGACGGACGCTCCTCCCAGGGTCCTCTGGGACGTCATGCGATGCTGGGTAAGACACAATGCACCATGGGAACCATTTCAATACGGGATGAAACTGAAAGTCCCAATCCGGGTGTAGCTTTGACAGTATGTGGTGGTTATGTTGTATCCTGTAGGAAAAGTCCCAATCCGGGTGTAGATTTGACAGTATGTGGTGGTTATGTTGAATCCTGTAGGAAAAGTCCCAATCCGGGTGTAGCTTTGACAGTATGTGGTGGTTATGTTGTATCCTGTAGGAAAAGTCCCAATCCGGGTGTAGATTTGACAGTATGTGGTGGTTATGTTGAATCCTGTAGGAAAAGTCCCAATCCGGGTGTAGATATGACGGTATGTGGTGGTTATGTTGTATCCTGCAGGAAAAGTCCCAATCCGGGTGTAGATATGACGGTATGTGGTGGTTATGTTGTATCCTCCGGGTGTAGATTTGACAGTATGTGGTGGTTATGTTGTATCCTCCGGGTGTAGATTTGACAGTATGTGGAGGTTATGTTGTATCCTCCGGGTGTAGATCTGACGGTATGTGGTGGTTATGTTGTATCCTGCAGGAAAAGTCCCAATCCGGGTGTAGATTTGACAGTATGTGGTGGTTATGTTGTATCCTGTAGGAAAAGTCCCAATCCGGGTGTAGATATGACGGTATGTGGTTGTTATGTTGTATCTTCCGGGTGTAGATTTGACGGTATGTGGTGGTTATGTTGTATCCTCCGGGTGTAGATTTGACAGTATGTGGAGGTTATGTTGTATCCTCCGGGTGTAGATTTGACGGTATGTGGTGGTTATGTTGTATCCTTTGGGTGTAGATTTGACAGTATGTGGAGGTTATGTTGTATCCTCCGGGTGTAGATTTGACAGTATGTGGAGGTTATGTTGTATCCTCCGGGTGTAGATTTGACGGTATGTGGTGGTTATGTTGTTTCCTCCGGGTGTAGATTTGACAGTATGTGGTGGTTATGTTGTATCCTGCAGGAAAAGTCCAATCCTGTGAAGAGAGACAGACTGTCAGAGAGCAGCCCTGCTCACCACATCCTCAATACTGAACCCATGTAAGTCTGGGACTGAACCAACTGCCTGGGAGATGAAGATGCCAGTACAGTTTAACATAGAGATGGTATAATGTAGTGATGAATAAGATTATGGATATTAGGAAAAGGTATGTCCTGTGTCCCCCCTTCTTGCTCTCTCCCCCTCCCCCATCTCTCTCCTCTCTCTCTCCCCCTCCCCCATTTCTCTCCTCTCTCGCGCTATCTCTCTCTAGTCTACAGGCGTGTTTTGATGTGAGGGAGGATGCCAATCCCCAGTCTCGCCGTCGCCACCTCACCCGCTTCCAGGAGAACCCTGAGCCTTTCTGGGGGCCCAAGGCCCGCGCCAATGCTGGGTAGGATACACTTATTAATACTAACCCTGTATTTGAACCCTAAACCCCAGGCCAGCTGGGGGCCAAGGCCCACACCAATGCTGGGTAGGATACACTTATTAATACTAACCCCGTCCTTGACCCCTGACCCTAAACCTCAGGCCAGCTGGGGCCAAGGCCCGCGCCAAGGCTGGGTAGGATACACTTATTAATACTAACCCCATCCTTGACCCCTAACCCTAAACCTCAGGCCAGCTGGGGGCCAAGGCCCGCACCAATGCTGGGTAGGATACACTTATTAATACTAACCCCATCCTTGACCCCTAACCCTAAACCTCAGGCCAGCTGGGGCCAAGGCCCGCGCCAAGGCTGGGTAGGATACACTTATTAATACTAACCCCGTCCTTGACCCCTAACTCTAAACCTCAGGCCAGCTGGGGGCCAAGGCCCGCACCAAGGCTGGGTAGGATACACTTATTAATACTAACCCCATCCTTGACCCCTAACTCTAAACCTCAGGCCAGCTGGGGGCCAAGGCCCGCACCAATGCTGGGTAGGATACACTTATTAATACTAACCCCATCCTTGACCCCTAACTCTAAACCTCAGGCCAGCTGGGGGCCAAGGCTGGGTACGGACCCTCAGACACTTATTAATGATGATCTCAACATGAAGTTAGCTAAATAAAAATTTGTACAGTATTGGGTTAAACCTCTCCACATTGTTTCTTGCTGTCTCTTTCTCTCCACCTGCCTCTTACTGTGTTCTTCCCTATATTCTCTCCTTTCTGTCTTTCAACATATGTTTACATTGCCAAAGCAAGTGAAATAGATAAACAAAAGTGAAATAAACAATAAACAGTAAACATTACTCTCACACAAGTTCCAAAAGAATAAAGACATTACAAATGTCATATGTCTATCTATATACAGTGTTGTAACAATGTACAAATAGTTAATGTACAAAGGGGAAAATAAGTAAATATGGGTTGTATTTACAATGGTGTTTGTTCTTCACTGGTTGCCCTTTTCTTGTGACAACAGGTCACAAATCTTGCTGCTGTGATGACACACTGTGGTATTTCACCCAGTAGATTTATCAAAATTGGATTTGTTTTCTAATTATTTGTTGGTCTGTGTAATCTGGGGGAAATATGGGTCTCTAATATGATCATACATTGGGCAGGAGGTTAGGAAGTGCAGCTCAGTTTCCACCTCATTTTGTGGGCAGTGAGCACATAGCCTGTCTTCTCTTGAGAGCCAGGTCTGACTACGGTGGCCTTTCTCAATAGCAAGGCTATGCTCACTGAGTCTGTACATAGTCAAAGCTTTCCTTAGGTTTGGGTCAGTCACAGTGGTCAGGTATTCTGCCACTGTGTACTCTCTGTTTAGGGTCAAATAGCATTCTAGTTTGCTCTGTTTTTTTGTTAATTCTTTCCAATGTGTCAAGTAATTATCTTTTTGTTTTCTCATGATTTGGTTGGGTCTAATTGTGTTGCTGTCTTGGGGCTCTGTGTGTTTGTGTTTATGAACAGAGCCCCAGGACCAGCTTGCTTAGGGGACTCTTCTCCAGGTTCATCTCTCTGTAGGTCATGACTTTGTTATGGAAGGTTTGGGAATTGCTTTCTTTTAGAGTTTTGATAATTAGTGGATACCGGCCTAATTCTGCTCTGCATGCTTCATTTGGTGTTTTCCATTGTATACAGAGAATATTTTTGCAGAATTCTGCATGCAGAGTCTCAATTTGGTGCCTCTCTCTCTCTCTCAGTGGTGGAGGTATCTCATCAGACCTGGAGGACAGGAGGAAACAGGGTCAAAACAAGAGGAAGAACCAGATCACTGACGCCACCCAGCTTAAGAGCTTCCCTTGCAAGAGGTTCAGGAAGGTATGGGAGCACATTTTCCCTCCCCACACCCTGTAACACTAGGCATTGCATTACACAAGATTCAGAAAGTCCGAAAGTTGCAAGAGCTTCCCTTGCAAAAGGTACAGGGAAACACCCCACAATAACCATATAGACATAGTAGAATTGTAAGGCTGCGTTTACACAGGCAGCCCAATGCTGATCTTTTTACACTAATTGGTATTTTGACCAATCAGACCAGCTCTAAAAAGAGATCTGATGTGAAAAGATCTGATTTGATTTCTCAAAAAAAGGCTATTAGGAGAAAAAATATCAGAATTGGGCTGCCTGTGTAGAGGCAGCCACGGGAATGTTTCACAGGAGCTTTCTCTTTGGTGAAATGTTCTGAAGGGTGTGAGCACACTCTGTTCTTTTCATAATAACACTGTCGGCATAGTAACCGTACACTACCAGAGAACAAGGTGTTTTATCTCCCCAGCAACAGACAGTGCCTCATTAATTATGAATCATCATAACACTTCAGCTATTATTACAGAAACATTTTCCACACAATAATAAACCTAAACTGGCATTGTTAAATACTTATTGGCTTGAAGGGCATTCTAGAGCTTGCAATATTTCCCTATAACGCACAGTAGAATTGAAGGGCTTATACATATTTTGTTTGAGCTGCATTTTAAAGTAAGTCTAATTGGAAAAAGTATTGTTTTTAATTTGATTTTCATAATAGCCAGCTCAGACTGATGGTTTGGTTAGCTAAACTAGCGAGTCTGTTAGCTACAGTAGTTGCCTTGGTAACCAAGCAATCTAGGTAACTTGCTAGCTACTTCAGTGGATGTTGAACACATTTCTAGTGGTAAATATGTTAAATTCTAGCCTTGGTGTAAAAGGGATAATCAACACGGGGCTCTATGCGTTCTGTGGGAAAGGAAGGTCAGTTTCATTCCGCTCGTGTCTAGTTGATCATCTACTGTCATTCATTATTTTCCATAGGACACATAACCCCTCATTATGTCTTACACATGATTTGCATGTTTTCCCCCTTTTCTGCCACTCGTCCCCCCCCCTCTCTCTCTCCAGGGTAAATGCACACACGGTGAAAAATGCTGTTACTCCCATGACCTGGAACAGACTGACCAGATGGAGTGATGGTGGAGCGAGTCTCCTCTCTTCCCTCCCACTTGGTATCCTCATGTCCAGCTCAGCAGAATCTGTCCACTAAGGTATACTGGACACAATCATGACGAAACTCCAGGCCCCAGACATAACTAACTTTGAACTCCGGGGTGACGTTTCCCCCTTGGTACAGATCTAGGATCAGCTTCCCCTCCCCAATCCTCTACATTACCATTAGTGGGGAGAATGCAAAACTGACCCAGTATCAGCATCTATGGGCAACTTCATTATGGGATGTCTAGTTAGCCCTGTATTGGAAATACACATACTGGCTTCATACTGAAGTGAAGCATCAATTCTGTTTTATTTATGACTGTTGTGACAGTCTAATAAAAGTCTTCATGACAAGTGTGGAGAAGAGCTTTTACTGATGGTTCATTTTTAGAACAGCTGTTGTGTAATTGTTCCATTGTAGCACATATTATAGTCATGTAGAGGAATGGGTGAGTGAATACACACTACATATTATAGTCATGTAGAGGAATGGGTGAGTGAATACACACTGTACATATTATAGACATGTAGAGGAATGGGTGAGTGAATACACACTGTACATATTATAGACATGTAGAGGAATGGGTGAGTGAATACACACTGTACATATTATAGTCATGTAGAGGAATGGGTGAGTGAATACACACTGTACATATTATAGACATGTAGAGGAATGGGTGAGTGAATACACACTGTACATATTATAGTCATGTAGAGGAATGGGTGAGTGAATACACACTGTACATATTATAGACATGTAGAGGAATGGGTGAGTGAATACACACTGTACATATTATAGTCATGTAGAGGAATGGGTGAGTGAATACACACTACATATTATAGTCATGTAGAGGAATGGGTGAGTGAATACACACTGTACATATTATAGACATGTAGAGGAATGGGTGAGTGAATACACACTGTACATATTATAGACATGTAGAGGAATGGGTGAGTGAATACACACTGTACATATTATAGACATGTAGAGGAATGGGTGAGTGAATACACACTGTACATATTATAGACATGTAGAGGAATGGGTGAGTGAATACACACTGTACATATTATAGTCATGTAGAGGAATGGGTGAGTGAATACACACTGTACATATTATAGTCATGTAGAGGAATGGGTGAGTGAATACACACTGTACATATTATAGTCATGTAGAGGAATGGGTGAGTGAATACACACTGAGAAACAACCTGGGTTTAATATCAGCTGCACATTGATCACTGATTCAACACACAAGCTGTTCAATCTTTTCTTTTGCCACTAATTGGTCTTCTGCCCGTGTAAATGCAGCCTAAACCACTCATTTGAAAAAGGCACATTCGAGAGGAAAAAAAATTGCTTATTGCACAAAATATTCACTCGGCATGTAGAAAATGTGCACCAGTATGTGAATCAAATATATATTGGTAACAGTTGTGTGTGTGAATAGTTTATTGATGTTAGAGACAAATGACAGTGACGATTTAGTAATAAGTAGTTACGGGAAAGGGCTTTGAAATACCAGAAAGGTTGTGGTATTGGCACTAAAATTACAACATAAAGGAATTGTTCAGTGGCTTCAAAGAAGCTCTTTTATAGGAGCTAATTTAAAACCCACTCCACTCAATTATGACAAAAAACCCTGTTCATTTGATTCATCTTCATGTACTCAGATTCCAAATTATTTACATCCAATCAAGGCAGTGAGTTCATAATTGCTAAGCCACATGGATTGATCATTGGCTAGTTCTGGAACGGAGGTTGGTGATTGACTATCTCTGCCTGACACGGAGCAGGAAGGTGCGTATCTCCATGGGCTTGAGGCTCACCTCCCACACAGAGGGGTCTCCCCCTCTCTTCGGCAGGGGCTTCTCACCTGAGGCAAACGGAGACAACAGGTATCAAGCTCTGTGCAACAAGCCCCACAACGGACTAACAAAGGAATTGCTACAATAAAGCAGGTCAGCGGTCTTCCCGCGTCCTAGAGGGCTGAGTAAGCAGAGAGTTGATTTGTTACACCTGTGTGATGTGTACCTGACTCCGCCTTCCAGTCCAGACGCGTCATCTCATCCTTCCACTGATTGGCTGACAGGTTCATCTCGGACACGCCCAGCACGTCCAGAGTGGAGAACAGCTTCTACAGAGAGAGCAGTGTGTGAGTGACTGATGGAGAGTAGAGCATCTGTCAGTAACTTCAGTATCTACATTGCTTTCATGTTTTCAAAGTGGTTTCAAATGAATTAACTTGTGAATAACGGTTGTTACATCACGTTGAGACAGGAATGTATGGTATTAGTAAAAGGTTTCACTTTGTTTATGGCTCGTATGCATACGTGTGGGAGTTCTGAACCTGTAGGTTGACAGTTCATCTTGCTCTCCATAGCCCGATACTGATGCTCCAGTCTGAGCAGCACTGTGTGTGTGTGTGTTCACCCCTAACCTGACAGTGAGACTGAATGCTCTCCTGGGCTTGCTGCTGGTGCTCCAGCCTTAGAACCACAGTCTCTGTATGGTGTGTGTGTATATACAGTATCACATATCACTAACCTGCAGATTAACAGTAACAGGCTGGGAATGCTCCTTGCTCTCTGAAGCTTGGTACTGATGCTCCAGTCTGAGCAGCACTGTGTCCTGGTCCCACTGAGACACTGTCAACAGGTGAACAGCAGGGGGCAGCACTGCCTGTAGCCCAGAGAACTGAGGTGGGGGGGTTAAAAGATGGGTTCATTTCAATAGTCCAAAGTGACACATTTCACCTGCAGAGCTGATAACTGTTCCTCAATCAGCCTCCTTCACTCTCCCTCCTTTCCTAGATGCCTCACCTCTTTCTCAAAATCCATTGAAGAAGGCCTGAGGGGCGGGACCTTGAACCTACTCCAATACGGTTGAGAAAGAGGCAAGGAGGAGAACTTGAGGAAATAATTATTTGCGATGGGCTCTCTCACCTCCAGCCTGGTACTCGGGTGCAGCTCTCCGTCGGTGAACGTAATGAGAGGCTGCAGTACCACTTCCTGTGCTAGGGGGCGGTGTGTGTCAGCAGCCGTGGCAGGGGGGCTGAGGGAGAGGAGGTGGCGACCACGAACCACCAGGCCTTCTGGGTAAATGTCAGACGTCTCGTTGAGGGGCTCACCTACACCCCGGACATCATCGTACAGCAACCTACGGTGGAGCTGGGGGGGGGGGGGGGGTCGTGTGGATGGAGTGTGTCAGATGTGACAGTGATAAAGATAGACAGGGTGTGGAGCCGGGGGAAAGAGGTGAGACGTGAAACACACACACCAGATGTCTTTGACGCCAAAATCCTACCACATGAAAAATGAAGAGTAGTGAGAGAGTGTGTGTGTTACCATGATCTCCAGTGATCCATCCTGGATGCTGCCCCCTCCCTGAGAACGGTCCGTCACTACAGTCAGCTGGTCCTTGTCGTCCTGCACACACACACAGTGGAAGTCACCATTTACTATTGTCAGATAATATGACATGAACTTGTAAAACAGAGTGAAGAGAACAGGAGGGAGAGTCAAGAGTTTTGGACCAGAAGGCTACCACAGAAAAGGGAACTGTAAGTGGGAAGAGGAAAAGAAAGTGCATGGTCACGAGAGAAGGAAGAGGAAGTGTCAGACCGGGGTGTATGACCAATGAGACACACCTTAATGTAAGCTCTAGAGTTGATTGGATAGTAGTTGCCAGCAATTGGCTCAGACTGTCTCAGGTTCCACGTGGGCCGGTAGTCTTTCCTGTCAGAGACAGATATACAACGCATTAGGGTGTATACTGTGTGTCTGAACACACTACTGGAATACAGTACTCCATCATCAACACATACTGATGCGTAGAGTTGGGAAACACACACAGGTTCCTCACCGTCTCTGTAGCACCTCTCTGCCATTAGAGTCAGTGTAGAAGACACCAGAGGAGTTGATGCTGCTGTCTAGACGACTTATCACCTCTTTACCCAGGTCATCACTGATGGGGGGGCAGATAGAGAGAAGGGGGGGCAGATAGAGAAGGGGGGGATGGCAGATAGAGAGAAGGGGGGGGATGGCAGATAGAGAGAAGGGGGGGGGGGGCAGATAGAGAGAAGGGGGGGGCAGATAGAGAGAGGGGGGGGGGGCAGATAGATTATAGTGTATCATGTTCTCTCTATGGTACAGGAATACTTTCTAGTCCGTTAAAGACTCACTCCTTCTGCCAGACATGCACAGGCTGTCTCAATAACGCTCCATTCTCCTTCCAGTGCATTATCTGTGACCAGGCCCCATGTGGCTCTGAGCCCCTTCCTCACCCTATAGGCACCGGGCCGACAGTCCACTCCAATTCCAGAGCCCTGCTGTCTGTGTAGAGACGGACCACCTGAGAGACCCAGGGACTGAACCACTGTCTCACCTCCTGCACCACAGAATTCTGAGGGAGGGAGGGGGAGGGGGGGGGGGGGGATAAGACAGGAGAAGGGGGTTAAGGCAGAAACTAGAACTTGTGAGATGACTGGAATGAATCTCTTGAACGTTTAGTGGGTCTCATGCATATTGAATTATATTGAAACACATGCAAGTAAAGAGACTAGATGAAGTATAATGTAGTAGGTACCTGTAGTGTTTCTATCTTAGCCGTCTTGCTGATGATGAAGGGGGTAGAGGTGTTAGGTCTGAAGATGTAGGCCCCTGACATCTGAATACTCTCTGAGTTGTTACCATCGCTGGCGTTGTACCTGGAGAAACATACACAGAACAAAGATGACAGAAAATCCCTCAACGTGACAATGCTAGCACACAGTGAGAGTAAAGAAGAAGGTTGGGGAGAGAAAGACAGAGGGAGAAATAATTATGGAAGGGTATAGAGAATAGGAAGGAGTGATAGAGAGAAATGGAAGGGTAGAGAGAAATTGAGAGGTAGAGAGAGAAGGGTAGAGAGAGATGGAGAGAGAGAGGGAAGGGTAGAGAGAGATGGAGAGAGAGAGGGAAGGGTAGAGAGAAATGGAGAGAGAGAGAGGGAAGAGTAGAGAGAAATGGAGAGAGAGAGAGGGAAGAGTAGAGAGAAATGGAGAGAGAGGGAAGAGTAGAGAGAAATGGAGAGAGAGGGAATGGTAGAGAAATAGAGAGAGAGAAAGGTAGAGAGCAATTGGAGAGAGAGAGAAGGGTAGAGAGAAATGGAGAGGTAGAGAGAGGGAAGGGTAGAGAGAAATGGAGAGAGAGAGGGAAGAGAGAGAGTAAGTAGTACGGACCAGTAGAAGTTCTGTGACAGTTTGACAGTCTGTTGTGTCTCCAGGTTACTGAGGCTGCTGAGGAGACCAGTCTCTGGGTCAAAGGTCACCCTGAGAAACTAGAGGAGACACAAAGTGACAGAACAGGTGACATCCAAACCTAAAAACCTAGATACAAAACTGTCCAAATTTAAAACAACACCTTTCCAACTGACTTTATTCATGATATGTCATCATTAACAGAGACATTGTACATTTTGGAATATTGGTCTCCATTGATGACATGAAATCAATACATCAAATATTTGCTTTCATAGTAGAAAGTACGTTTGTGTCCAGCCATAAGACCCAGACCTTGTTCTGTACAGCCTTGGGAGCCCTGGGCAGTGGAGAGGACTGAGGAGATGGAGGGCCGTTCTGAAGCAGGGAGACAGAGTAGGTGCTGTAGCCCAGGGGAGGGGCCTGAACCTGGAACAACAGCTCGTTGACAGCATACCCCCTGCCCCGTCGCACCGCCGCTGTGGCCTGGGACACTGGGACCACCTGGGGGGGATAGAGTGGGGTACTCTCACAAAACGCAAATACACACACAATACATAACTGTCATAACAAAGGTTATTGAACAACGACATATGACAACCATTATCAGAACAGACAGACCAACCTGACTGTCCACAGCCTTGCCCTTAGCATCTGAGATCCTGTAGGCCGTCCCGTTGACTGGCAGTCTAACTGGCCAACTGACTGGACGAGCTAGAGGGTTGTACACGTTCACTGAGAACTGACAGAGAAACATGGAAACAGAGAGGAGGGAAATTTAACTTCACGGAACCAAAGAGGAATTGTGAGTGTGTGTGTGTGCCCGTGTAGTGTTACCTTCTTGCTGGTCTCTGTGAGGGGACACACACTGATGTTGAGGTGTTCACAGTAAACACGAGGAGCAGATGATCCACTCAGAGAGGATAGAGTGTTACTGACCAACACCTGGGACAGTGGGGAGAGAGAGAGGTTACACACACTGTACAGTGATATACTTTATTTAGTCTGTGTCTTATAGTCCTCCACACAGTGGGGAGAGAGAGGTTACACACACTGTACAGTGATATACTTTATTTAGTCTGTGTCCTATAGTCCTCCACACAGTGGAGAGAGAGATCATATAGTTAATATAGTGGTATAGTACCATGTGAGGTTAGCCCTGTGTAGCTCCTGTAGGTAACAGGAGGGTGTAGAGTAGAGATATATACTTTATTTAGTCTGTGTCCTATAGTCCTCCACACACTGTACAGTAATATACTTTATTTAGTCTGTGTCCTATAGTCCTCCACACACTGTACAGTAATATACTTTATTTAGTCTGTGTCCTATAGTCCTCCACGCAGTGGAGAGAGAGGTTACACACACTGTACAGTGATATACTTGATTTAGTCTGTGTCCTATAGTCCTCCACACACTGTACAGTGATATACTTTATTTAGTCTGTGTCTTATAGTCCTCCACACAGTGGGGAGAGAGAGGTTACACACACTGTACAGTGATATACTTTATTTAGTCTGTGTTCTATAGTCCTCCACACAGTGGGGAGAGAGAGGTGGAGAGTCAATCATACACAGTTCGTTCATCTAACAAGAGAGACTGCATGGATCAATAGAAAGAACAGGCACACATGGTAGGTACCTGGCAGTGTGCCCAGCCGTTGGCCAGTTTCCTAGCGTAGTCGTTGGCAACGTGTTGCTTTTCCGTCCCGGATACGGCGTCGTGATGCTGAGCCACTGCCATGGCCTTCTCTACCAATCACAACACAGAACACTCCCTGTCAACCTTGCTGTCCTCTAAACCGCTTCATGCTTATTAATACAAAGGATGCCAGTATTAATAAGAAGGATGCCAGTATTAATACAAAGGATGCCAGTATTAATAAGAAGGATGCCAGTATTAATAAGAAGGATGCCAGTATTAATAAGAAGGATGCCAGTATTAATAAGAAGGATGCCAGTATTAATAAGAAGGATGCCTGCCAGTATTAATAAGAAGGATGCC
>NW_027259846.1:0-17500 GCF_045791955.1 Oncorhynchus clarkii lewisi
AGTTAATTCAGGGAGTAAACTGAAGTCAATTCAGGGAGTAAACTGAAGTCAATTCAGGGAATAAACTGAATTCAGGGAGTAAACTGAAGTCAATTCAGGGAGTAAACTGAAGTCAATTCAGGGAGTAAACTGAAGTCAATTCAGGGAGTAAACTGAAGTCAATTCAGGGAGTAAACTGAAGTCAATTCAGGGAGTAAACTGAAGTCAATTCAGGGAGTAAACTGAAGTCAATTAAGGTAGTAAACTGAAGTCAATTAAGGTAGTAAACTGAAGTCAATTCAGGTAGTAAACTGAAGTCAATTCAGGGAGTAAACTGAAGTCAATTCAGGGAGTAAACTGAAGTCAATTCAGGTAGTAAACTGAAGTCAATTCAGGTAGTAAACTGAAGTCAATTCAGGTAGTAAACTGAAGTCAATTCAGGTAGTAAACTCAAGTCAATTCAGGTAGTAAACTGAAGTCAATTAAGGTAGTAAACTGAAGTCAATTCAGGTAGTAAACTCAAGTCAATTCAGGTAGTAAACTGAAGTCAATTAAGGTAGTAAACTGAAGTCAATTCAGGTAGTAAACTGAAGTCAATTCAGGGAGTAAACTGAAGTCAATTCAGGTAGTAAACTGAAGTCAATTCAGGGAGTAAACTGAAATTCCAAGTCAATAATTGAAAAAAAGACATCAATTTCCAAAATGTGTATTTATTCAGGAAAACCCAATGAGACCAGTGTCTCACTTACAATGGTGCCCTGAGGACAACAACGCACTAAAGAGGAGAAGCTATTTATTTCAAAACACTTCCTGATTTGAGTGACTTCACCCCAACCTTGATGAAGGCTAAAACAAAACCCCAAATCCAGCAAAACAGTGAACTACTGTGATATTTACTGGGTCCCTTATTCCTCTCCATTTAGAAACAAGGACATTACATTTCTCCTGGTTGTTGAAGTTGATCCAACAGGACCACAACACTCCAGCTCCCCCACTGACCACAACAGTACCTCAGCATGCCCTCTCTGCAGGTCTCTCTGCAGGTCTCCACTGAGGCTCCACTTGTTGGTGACAGCGTTGCCACGGCGTTAACACAGCACACTCCCTGACACCCTCCCTCACCCAGCAGTAGTGTTCCCATGTGCAGCACACCATGAATTTCAGTTAATAAACCACAGGGGGTTGGACACAACAACACTAATGGTGGCCTTCCAAGGCGGTCAACTCCAGGAGTGGAGAACACAGCCATCTTGTACTACAGTGGGATTGTCACCAGGGGTTAAGGTGAGTCCTGGATCTGCTGGGCTCTGAAGTCATGGGAAAGAGACAGACAGACACTATGGAACTCTGGTAAATGATGGGCTGTTGTTTCCAACGGCGATGGTGGTGTTATTGTTACGTGGAGCCAATGACCCAACTGACCCACCCAGCAAGGCATGGCCCTAACAGCTGTGGTTACCATAGCAATTTAACCCAATTAAATTACACACTCTGAGGTGTGTGTTTCTCTCTCTCTCTCTCTGTGTGTGTGTGTGTGTGTGTGTGTGTGTGTGTGTGTGTCTGTGTGTGTGTATGTGTGCGTACGTTGTGTGTGTGTGTCTGTCTGTGAGTAGGGACTCTACAGATGATTACCATCAAACAGTGAGCTACAAGCTGACAACAGAGGGCTATGGGTAATTTCCCATCATGCCTCATCAGGAACAGTGGGGGGCCGTGAGCCTCGCTACATCAGCTCACACTCCGACCAGGCTGGAAAATGGCCATAATTAAACAGCAGGGAAAGAGAGGAGTTTGTGTGTGTGTGTGTGTGTGTGTGTGTGTGTGTGTGTGTGTGTGTGAGAGAGAGAGAGAGAGAGAGAGAGAGAGAGAGAGAGAGAGAGAGAGAGAGAGAGAGAGAGAGAGAGAGAGAGAGAGAGAGAGAGAGAGAGAGAGAGAGAGAGAGAGAGAGAGAGAGAGAGAGAGAGAGAGAGAGAGAGAGACGGGGATAGGGGGCTCAGGAGAGAAAGGGGGTATGGGAGAAAGGAAGGCAGCTCTCCCCCAGAGAGAGATAGAGACATATCTAGAGAGATAGAGGCATATCTAGAGAGAGAGAGAGATATCTAGAGAGATAGAGGCATATGTAGAGAGATAGAGACATATATAGAGAGATAGAGACATATCTAGAGAGAAAGAGACATATCTAGAGAGAAAGAGACATATCTAGAGAGATAGAGGGGGCAGACAGAAAGAGGCATATCTAGAGAGATAGAGGCATATCTAGAAAGATAGAGGCATATCTAGAGAGATAGAGGCATATGTAGAGAGATAGAGACATATATAGAGAGATAGAGACATATCTAGAGAGATAGAGACATATCTAGAGAGATAGAGACATATCTAGAGAGATAGAGACATATATAGAGAGATAGAGGAGGCAGACAGAAGGAATACCTGAAGGAAACCGAAGAGAACTATAAATAGAAAGAAAGAATAGAAAGAACTCCAGGTTACTGACAGGCCTACTGACTGACAGCCCTACTGACTGACAGGTCTACTGACTGACAGACCTACTGACTGACAGACCTACTGACTGACAGACCTACTGACTGACAGGCCTACTGACTGACAGGCCTATTTACTGACAGACCTACTGACTGACAGACCTACTGACTGACAGACCTATTTACTGACAGACCTACTGACTGACAGGCCTATTTACTGACAGACCTACTGACTGACAGGCCTACTGACTGACAGACCTACTGACTGACAGACCTATTTACTGACAGACCTACTGACTGACAGACCTATTTACTGACAGACCTACTGACTGACAGGTCTACTGACTGACAGCCCTACTGACTGACAGGCCTAGTTACTGACAGACCTACTGACTGACAGACCTACTGACTGACAGGCCTATTTACTGTCAGCCCTACTGACTGACAGGCCTACTGACTGACAGCCCTACTGACTGACAGGCCTACTGACTGACAGACCTACTGACTGACAGACCTACTGGTTGACAGACCTACTGACTGACAGGCCTATTTACTGACAGACCTACTAACTGACAGGCCTACTGACTGACAGACCTACTGACTGACATACCTATTTACTGACAGACCTACTGACTGACAGACCTATTTACTGACAGACCTACTGACTGACAGGCCTACTGACTGACAGCCCTACTGATTGACAGGTCTACTGACTGACAGACCTACTGACTGACAGACCTACTGACTGACAGGCCTATTTACTGTCAGCCCTACTGACTGAAAGGCCTAATGACTGACAGCCCTACTGACTGACAGGCCTACTGACTGACAGGCCTATTTACTGACAGACCTACTGACTGACAGGCCTATTTACTGACAGCCCTACTGACTGACAGGCCTACTGACTGACAGGTCTAGTTACTGACAGGCCTAGTTACTGACATGTCTACTGACTGACAGGTCTACTGACTGACAGGCCTAGTTACTGACAGGCCTACTGACTGACAAGCCTACTGACTGACAGGTATACTGACTGACAGGCCTAGTTACTGACAGGCCTACTGACTGACAGGCCTAGTTACTGACAGGTCTACTGACTGACAGGTCTACTGACTGACAGGCCTAGTTACTGACAGACCTAGTTACTGACAGGCCTACTGACTGACAGGTCTACTGACTGACAGGCCTAGTTACTGACAGGCCTACTGACTGACAGGTCTACTGACTGACAGGCCTAGTTACTGACAGGTCTACTGACTGACAGGCCTAGTTACTGATAGGCCTAGTTACTGACAGGCCTAGTTACTGACAGGTCTAGTTACTGACAGGTCTAGTTACTGACGGGTCTACTGACTGACAGGCCTAGTTACTGACAGGTCTAGTTACTGACAGGTCTACTGACTGACAGGCCTAGTTACTGACAGGTCTAGTTACTGACAGGTCTACTGACTGACAGGTCTAGTTACTGACAGGTCTAGTTACTGACAGGTCTACTGACTGAAAGGCCTAATTACTGACAGGTCTTGTTACTGACAGGTCTAGTTACTGACAGGTCTACTGACTGACAGGTCTAGTTACTGACAGGTCTAGTTACTGACAGATCTACTGACTGACAGGTCTAGTTACTGACAGGTCTAGTTACTGACAGGTCTAGTTACTGACAGATCTACTGACTGACAGGCCTAGTTACTGACAGGTCTAGTCACTGGCAGGCCTAGTTACTGACAGGTCTAGTTACTGACAGGTCTAGTTACTGACAGATCTACTGACTGACAGGTCTAGTTACTGACAGGTCTAGTTACTGACAGGTCTAGTTACTGACAGGTCTACTGACTGACAGGCCTAGTTACTGACAGGTCTAGTTACTGGCAGGCCTAGTTACTGACAGGTCTAGTTACTGACAGGTCTAGTTACTGACAGGTCTACTGACTGACAGGTCTACTGACTGACAGGTCTAGTTACTGACAGGTCTACTGACTGACAGGTCTAGTTACTGACAGGTCTAGTTACTGACAGATCTACTGACTGACAGGTCTAGTTACTGACAGGTCTAGTTACTGACAGGTCTAGTTACTGACAGATCTACTGACTGACAGGCCTAGTTACTGACAGGTCTAGTTACTGACAGATCTACTGACTGACAGGTCTAGTTACTGACAGGTCTAGTTACTGACAGGTCTAGTTACTGACAGGTCTACTGACTGACAGGCCTAGTTACTGACAGGTCTAGTTACTGGCAGGCCTAGTTACTGACAGGTCTAGTTACTGACAGGCCTACTGACTGACAGGCCTAGTTACTGACAGGTCTACTGACTGACAGGTCTACTGACTGACAGGCCTAGTTACTGACAGACCTAGTTACTGACAGGCCTACTGACTGACAGGTCTACTGACTGACAGGCCTAGTTACTGACAGGTCTACTGACTGACAGGCCTAGTTACTGATAGGCCTAGTTACTGACAGGCCTAGTTACTGACAGGTCTAGTTACTGACAGGTCTAGTTACTGACGGGTCTACTGACTGACAGGCCTAGTTACTGACAGGTCTAGTTACTGACAGGTCTACTGACTGACAGGCCTAGTTACTGACAGGTCTAGTTACTGACAGGTCTACTGACTGACAGGTCTAGTTACTGACAGGTCTAGTTACTGACAGGTCTACTGACTGAAAGGCCTAATTACTGACAGGTCTTGTTACTGACAGGTCTAGTTACTGACAGGTCTACTGACTGACAGGTCTAGTTACTGACAGGTCTAGTTACTGACAGATCTACTGACTGACAGGTCTAGTTACTGACAGGTCTAGTTACTGACAGGTCTAGTTACTGACAGATCTACTGACTGACAGGCCTAGTTACTGACAGGTCTAGTCACTGGCAGGCCTAGTTACTGACAGGTCTAGTTACTGACAGGTCTAGTTACTGACAGATCTACTGACTGACAGGTCTAGTTACTGACAGGTCTAGTTACTGACAGGTCTAGTTACTGACAGGTCTACTGACTGACAGGCCTAGTTACTGACAGGTCTAGTTACTGGCAGGCCTAGTTACTGACAGGTCTAGTTACTGACAGGTCTAGTTACTGACAGGTCTACTGACTGACAGGTCTACTGACTGACAGGTCTAGTTACTGACAGGTCTACTGACTGACAGGTCTAGTTACTGACAGGTCTAGTTACTGACAGATCTACTGACTGACAGGTCTAGTTACTGACAGGTCTAGTTACTGACAGGTCTAGTTACTGACAGATCTACTGACTGACAGGCCTAGTTACTGACAGGTCTAGTTACTGACAGATCTACTGACTGACAGGTCTAGTTACTGACAGGTCTAGTTACTGACAGGTGTAGTTACTGACAGGTCTACTGACTGACAGGCCTAGTTACTGACAGGTCTAGTTACTGGCAGGCCTAGTTACTGACAGGTCTAGTTACTGACAGGCCTACTGACTGACAGGCCTAGTTACTGACAGGTCTACTGACTGACAGGTCTACTGACTGACAGGCCTAGTTACTGACAGACCTAGTTACTGACAGGCCTACTGACTGACAGATCTACTGACTGACAGGCCTAGTTACTGACAGGCCTACTGACTGACAGGCCTACTGACTGACAGGCCTAGTTACTGACAGGTCTACTGACTGACAGGCCTAGTTACTGACAGGCCTACTGACTGACAGACCTACTAACTGACAGACCTACTGACTGACAGCCCTACTGACTGACAGGCCTATTTACTGTCAGCCCTACTGACTGACAGGCCTACTGACTGACAGCCCTACTGACTGACAGGCCTACTGACTGACAGGCCTATTTACTGACAGACCTACTGACTGACAGGCCTATTTACTGACAGCCCTACTGACTGACAGGCCTACTGACTGACAGGTCTAGTTACTGACAGGCCTAGTTACTGACATGTCTACTGACTGACAGGTCTACTGACTGACAGGCCTAGTTACTGACAGGCCTACTGACTGAAAAGCCTACTGACTGACAGGTATACTGACTGACAGGCCTAGTTACTGACAGGCCTACTGACTGACAGGCCTACTGACTGACAGGCCTAGTTACTGACAGGTCTACTGACTGACAGGTCTACTGACTGACAGGCCTAGTTACTGACAGACCTAGTTACTGACAGGCCTACTGACTGACAGGTCTACTGACTGACAGGCCTAGTTACTGACAGGCCTACTGACTGACAGGTCTACTGACTGACAGGCCTAGTTACTGACAGGTCTACTGACTGACAGGCCTAGTTACTGATAGGCCTAGTTACTGACAGGCCTAGTTACTGACAGGTCTAGTTACTGACAGGTCTAGTTACTGACGGGTCTACTGACTGACAGGCCTAGTTACTGACAGGTCTAGTTACTGACAGGTCTACTGACTGACAGGCCTAGTTACTGACAGGTCTAGTTACTGACAGGTCTACTGACTGACAGGTCTAGTTACTGACAGGTCTAGTTACTGACAGGTCTACTGACTGACAGGCCTAGTTACTGACAGGTCTAGTTACTGACAGGCCTAGTTACTTACAGGTCTAGTTACTGACAGGTCTAGTTACTGACAGGTCTAGTTACTGACAGATCTACTGACTGACAGGTCTAGTTACTGACAGGTCTAGTTACTGACAGGTCTAGTTACTGACAGATCTACTGACTGACAGGCCTAGTTACTGACAGGTCTAGTTACTGGCAGGCCTAGTTACTGACAGGTCTAGTTACTGACAGGTCTAGTTACTGACAGGTCTAGTTACTGACAGGTCTACTGACTGACAGGCCTAGTTACTGACAGGTCTAGTTACTGGCAGGCCTAGTTACTGACAGGTCTAGTTACTGACAGGTCTAGTTACTGACAGGTCTACTGACTGACAGGTCTACTGACTGACAGGTCTAGTTACTGACAGATCTACTGACTGACAGGTCTAGTTACTGACAGGTCTAGTTACTGACAGATCTACTGACTGACAGGTCTAGTTACTGACAGGTCTAGTTACTGACAGATCTACTGACTGATAGGCCTAGTTACTGACAGGTCTAGTTACTGGCAGGCCTAGTTACTGACAGGTCTAGTTACTGACAGGTCTAGTTACTGACAGATCTACTGACTGACAGGTCTAGTTACTGACAGGTCTAGTTACTGACAGGTCTACTGACTGACAGGCCTAGTTACTGACAGGTCTAGTTACTGGCAGTTCTAGTTACTGACAGGTCTAGTTACTGACAGGTCTAGTTACTGACAGGTCTACTGACTGACAGGTCTACTGACTGACAGGTCTAGTTACTGACAGGTCTACTGACTGACAGGTCTAGTTACTGACAGGTCTAGTTACTGACAGGTCTACTGACTGACAGGCCTAGTTACTGACAGGTCTAGTTACTGACAGGCCTAGTTACTGACAGGTCTAGTTACTGACAGGTCTAGTTACTGACAGGTCTACTGACTGACAGGCCTAGTTACTGACAGGTCTAGTTACTGACAGGTCTACTGACTGACAGGCCTAGTTACTGACAGGTCTGACAGGTCTAGTTACTGACTGACATGCCTAGTTACTGACAGACCTAGTTACTAGTTACTGACAGACAGGCCTAGTTACTGACAGGCCTACTGACTGACAGGTCTACTGACTGACAGGCCTAGTTACTGACAGGTCTACTGACTGACAGGCCTAGTTACTGACAGGCCTAGTTACTGACAGGCCTAGTTACTGACAGGTCTAGTTACTGACAGGTCTAGTTACTGACAGGTCTACTGACTGACAGGCCTAGTTACTGACAGGTCTAGTTACTGACAGGTCTACTGACTGACAGGCCTAGTTACTGACAGGTCTAGTTACTGACAGGTCTACTGACTGACAGGTCTAGTTACTGACAGGTCTAGTTACTGACAGGTCTACTGACTGACAGGCCTAGTTACTGACAGGTCTAGTTACTGACAGGTCTAGTTACTGACAGGTCTACTGACTGACAGGTCTAGTTACTGACAGGTCTAGTTACTGACAGATCTACTGACTGACAGGTCTAGTTACTGACAGGTCTAGTTACTGACAGGTCTAGTTACTGACAGATCTACTGACTGACAGGCCTAGTTACTGACAGGTCTAGTTACTGACAGGCCTAGTTACTGACAGGTCTAGTTACTGACAGGTCTAGTTACTGACAGGTCTAGTTACTGACAGGTCTACTGACTGACAGGCCTAGTTACTGACAGGTCTAGTTACTGACAGGTCTAGTTACTGACAGGTCTAGTTACTGACAGGTCTACTGACTGACAGGCCTAGTTACTGACAGACCTAGTTACTGACAGGTCTACTGACTGACAGGTCTACTAGGCCTAGTTACTGACAGGCCTAGTTACTGACAGGTCTAGTTACTGACAGGCCTAGTTACTGACAGGTCTAGTTACTGACAGGTCTAGTTACTGACAGGTCTACTGACTGACAGGTCTAGTTACTGACTAGTTACTGACAGGACCTAGTTACTGACAGGTCTAGTTACTGACACTGACAGGTCTACTGACTGACAGGCCTAGTTACTGACAGGTCTAGTTACTGACAGGTCTACTGACTGACAGGTCTAGTTACTGACAGGTCTAGTTACTGACAGGTCTACTGACTGACAGGTCTAGTTACTGACAGGTCTAGTTACTGACAGGTCTACTGACTGAAAGGCCTAATTACTGACAGGTCTTGTTACTGACAGGTCTAGTTACTGACAGGTCTACTGACTGACAGGTCTAGTTACTGACAGGTCTAGTTACTGACAGATCTACTGACTGACAGGTCTAGTTACTGACAGGTCTAGTTACTGACAGGTCTAGTTACTGACAGATCTACTGACTGACAGGCCTAGTTACTGACAGGTCTAGTCACTGGCAGGCCTAGTTACTGACAGGTCTAGTTACTGACAGGTCTAGTTACTGACAGATCTACTGACTGACAGGTCTAGTTACTGACAGGTCTAGTTACTGACAGGTCTAGTTACTGACAGGTCTACTGACTGACAGGCCTAGTTACTGACAGGTCTAGTTACTGGCAGGCCTAGTTACTGACAGGTCTAGTTACTGACAGGTCTAGTTACTGACAGGTCTACTGACTGACAGGTCTACTGACTGACAGGTCTAGTTACTGACAGGTCTACTGACTGACAGGTCTAGTTACTGACAGGTCTAGTTACTGACAGATCTACTGACTGACAGGTCTAGTTACTGACAGGTCTAGTTACTGACAGGTCTAGTTACTGACAGATCTACTGACTGACAGGCCTAGTTACTGACAGGTCTAGTTACTGACAGATCTACTGACTGACAGGTCTAGTTACTGACAGGTCTAGTTACTGACAGGTCTAGTTACTGACAGGTCTACTGACTGACAGGCCTAGTTACTGACAGGTCTAGTTACTGGCAGGCCTAGTTACTGACAGGTCTAGTTACTGACAGGCCTACTGACTGACAGGCCTAGTTACTGACAGGTCTACTGACTGACAGGTCTACTGACTGACAGGCCTAGTTACTGACAGACCTAGTTACTGACAGGCCTACTGACTGACAGATCTACTGACTGACAGGCCTAGTTACTGACAGGCCTACTGACTGACAGGCCTACTGACTGACAGGCCTAGTTACTGACAGGTCTACTGACTGACAGGCCTAGTTACTGACAGGCCTACTGACTGACAGACCTACTAACTGACAGACCTACTGACTGACAGCCCTACTGACTGACATGCCTATTTACTGTCAGCCCTACTGACTGACAGGCCTACTGACTGACAGCCCTACTGACTGACAGGCCTACTGACTGACAGGCCTATTTACTGACAGACCTACTGACTGACAGGCCTATTTACTGACAGCCCTACTGACTGACAGGCCTACTGACTGACAGGTCTAGTTACTGACAGGCCTAGTTACTGACATGTCTACTGACTGACAGGTCTACTGACTGACAGGCCTAGTTACTGACAGGCCTACTGACTGAAAAGCCTACTGACTGACAGGTATACTGACTGACAGGCCTAGTTACTGACAGGCCTACTGACTGACAGGCCTACTGACTGACAGGCCTAGTTACTGACAGGTCTACTGACTGACAGGTCTACTGACTGACAGGCCTAGTTACTGACAGACCTAGTTACTGACAGGCCTACTGACTGACAGGTCTACTGACTGACAGGCCTAGTTACTGACAGGCCTACTGACTGACAGGTCTACTGACTGACAGGCCTAGTTACTGACAGGTCTACTGACTGACAGGCCTAGTTACTGATAGGCCTAGTTACTGACAGGCCTAGTTACTGACAGGTCTAGTTACTGACAGGTCTAGTTACTGACGGGTCTACTGACTGACAGGCCTAGTTACTGACAGGTCTAGTTACTGACAGGTCTACTGACTGACAGGCCTAGTTACTGACAGGTCTAGTTACTGACAGGTCTACTGACTGACAGGTCTAGTTACTGACAGGTCTAGTTACTGACAGGTCTACTGACTGACAGGCCTAGTTACTGACAGGTCTAGTTACTGACAGGCCTAGTTACTTACAGGTCTAGTTACTGACAGGTCTAGTTACTGACAGGTCTAGTTACTGACAGATCTACTGACTGACAGGTCTAGTTACTGACAGGTCTAGTTACTGACAGGTCTAGTTACTGACAGATCTACTGACTGACAGGCCTAGTTACTGACAGGTCTAGTTACTGGCAGGCCTAGTTACTGACAGGTCTAGTTACTGACAGGTCTAGTTACTGACAGGTCTAGTTACTGACAGGTCTACTGACTGACAGGCCTAGTTACTGACAGGTCTAGTTACTGGCAGGCCTAGTTACTGACAGGTCTAGTTACTGACAGGTCTAGTTACTGACAGGTCTACTGACTGACAGGTCTACTGACTGACAGGTCTAGTTACTGACAGATCTACTGACTGACAGGTCTAGTTACTGACAGGTCTAGTTACTGACAGATCTACTGACTGACAGGTCTAGTTACTGACAGGTCTAGTTACTGACAGATCTACTGACTGATAGGCCTAGTTACTGACAGGTCTAGTTACTGGCAGGCCTAGTTACTGACAGGTCTAGTTACTGACAGGTCTAGTTACTGACAGATCTACTGACTGACAGGTCTAGTTACTGACAGGTCTAGTTACTGACAGGTCTACTGACTGACAGGCCTAGTTACTGACAGGTCTAGTTACTGGCAGTTCTAGTTACTGACAGGTCTAGTTACTGACAGGTCTAGTTACTGACAGGTCTACTGACTGACAGGTCTACTGACTGACAGGTCTAGTTACTGACAGGTCTACTGACTGACAGGTCTAGTTACTGACAGGTCTAGTTACTGACAGGTCTACTGACTGACAGGCCTAGTTACTGACAGGTCTAGTTACTGACAGGCCTAGTTACTGACAGGTCTAGTTACTGACAGGTCTAGTTACTGACAGGTCTACTGACTGACAGGCCTAGTTACTGACAGGTCTAGTTACTGACAGGTCTACTGACTGACAGGCCTAGTTACTGACAGGTCTAGTTATTGACAGGTCTAGTTACTGACTGACATGCCTAGTTACTGACAGACCTAGTTACTGACAGGCCTACTGACTGACAGGTCTACTGACTGACAGGTCTAGTTACTGACAGGCCTACTGACTGACAGGTCTACTGACTGACAGGCCTAGTTACTGACAGGTCTACTGACTGACAGGCCTAGTTACTGATAGGCCTAGTTACTGACAGGCCTAGTTACTGACAGGTCTAGTTACTGACAGGTCTAGTTACTGACGGGTCTACTGACTGACAGGCCTAGTTACTGACAGGTCTAGTTACTGACAGGTCTACTGACTGACAGGCCTAGTTACTGACAGGTCTAGTTACTGACAGGTCTACTGACTGACAGGTCTAGTTACTGACAGGTCTAGTTACTGACAGGTCTACTGACTGACAGGCCTAGTTACTGACAGGTCTAGTTACTGACAGGTCTAGTTACTGACAGGTCTACTGACTGACAGGTCTAGTTACTGACAGGTCTAGTTACTGACAGATCTACTGACTGACAGGTCTAGTTACTGACAGGTCTAGTTACTGACAGGTCTAGTTACTGACAGATCTACTGACTGACAGGCCTAGTTACTGACAGGTCTAGTTACTGGCAGGCCTAGTTACTGACAGGTCTAGTTACTGACAGGTCTAGTTACTGACAGGTCTAGTTACTGACAGGTCTACTGACTGACAGGCCTAGTTACTGACAGGTCTAGTTACTGGCAGGCCTAGTTACTGACAGGTCTAGTTACTGACAGGTCTAGTTACTGACAGGTCTACTGACTGACAGGTCTACTGACTGACAGGTCTAGTTACTGACAGATCTACTGACTGACAGGTCTAGTTACTGACAGGTCTAGTTACTGACAGATCTACTGACTGACAGGTCTAGTTACTGACAGGTCTAGTTACTGACAGATCTACTGACTGATAGGCCTAGTTACTGACAGGTCTAGTTACTGGCAGGCCTAGTTACTGACAGGTCTAGTTACTGACAGGTCTAGTTACTGACAGATCTACTGACTGACAGGTCTAGTTACTGACAGGTCTAGTTACTGACAGGTCTAGTTACTGACAGGTCTACTGACTGACAGGCCTAGTTATTGACAGGTCTAGTTACTGGCAGGCCTAGTTACTGACAGGTCTAGTTACTGACAGGTCTAGTTACTGACAGGTCTACTGACTGACAGGTCTACTGACTGACAGGTCTAGTTACTGACAGGTCTACTGACTGACAGGTCTAGTTACTGACAGGTCTAGTTACTGACAGGTCTACTGACTGACAGGCCTAGTTACTGACAGTTCTAGTTACTGACAGGCCTAGTTACTGACAGGTCTAGTTACTGACAGGTCTAGTTACTGACAGGTCTACTGACTGACAGGCCTAGTTACTGACAGGTCTAGTTACTGACAGGTCTACTGACTGACAGGCCTAGTTACTGACAGGTCTAGTTATTGACAGGTCTAGTTACTGACTGACATGCCTAGTTACTGACAGGTCTAGTTACTGACAGGTCTAGTTACTGACAGGTCTAGTTACTGACTGACATGCCTAGTTACTGACAGGTCTAGTTACTGACAGGCCTAGTCACTGACAGGTCTAGTTACTGACAGGCCTAGTTACTTACAGGTCTAGTTACTGACAGGTCTAGTTATTGACAGGTCTAGTTACTGACTGACATGCCTAGTTACTGACAGGTCTAGTTACTGACAGGTCTAGTTACTGACTGACATGCCTAGTTACTGACAGGTCTAGTTACTGACAGGCCTAGTCACTGACAGGTCTAGTTACTGACAGGCCTAGTTACTTACAGGTCTAGTTACTGACAGGTCTAGTTACTGACTGACATGCCTAGTTACTGACAGGTCTACTGACTGACAGGCCTAGTCACTGACAGGTCTAGTTACTGACAGGCCTAGTTACTTACAGGTCTAGTTACTGACAGGTCTAGTTACTGACAGGCCTAGTTACTGACAGGTCTAGTTACTGACAGGTCTACTGACTGACATGCCTAGTTACTGACAGGTCTACTGACTGACAGGCCTAGTTACTGACAGGTCTAGTTACTGACAGGCCTAGTCACTGACAGGTCTAGTTACTGACAGGCCTAGTTACTTACAGGTCTAGTTACTGACAGGTCTAGTTACTGACAGGTCTAGTTACTGACAGGCCTAGTTACTGACAGGTCTAGTTACTGACTGACAGGCCTAGTTACATACAGGTCTAGTTACTGACTGACATGCCTAGTTACTGACAGGTCTACTGACTGACAGGCCTAGTCACTGACAGGTCTAGTTACTGACAGGTCTAGTTACTGACAGGTCTACTGACTGACAGGTCTACTGACTGACAGGTCTAGTTACTGACAGGTCTACTGACTGACAGGTCTAGTTACTGACAGGTCTAGTTACTGACAGGTCTACTGACTGACAGGCCTAGTTACTGACAGGTCTAGTTACTGACAGGCCTAGTTACTGACAGGTCTAGTTACTGACAGGTCTAGTTACTGACAGGTCTACTGACTGACAGGCCTAGTTACTGACAGGTCTAGTTACTGACAGGTCTACTGACTGACAGGCCTAGTTACTGACAGGTCTAGTTATTGACAGGTCTAGTTACTGACTGACATGCCTAGTTACTGACAGGTCTAGTTACTGACAGGTCTAGTTACTGACAGGCCTAGTTACTGACAGGTCTAGTTATTGACAGGTCTAGTTACTGACTGACATGCCTAGTTACTGACAGGTCTAGTTACTGACAGGTCTAGTTACTGACTGACATGCCTAGTTACTGACAGGTCTAGTTACTGACAGGCCTAGTCACTGACAGGTCTAGTTACTGACAGGCCTAGTTACTTACAGGTCTAGTTACTGACAGGTCTAGTTACTGACTGACATGCCTAGTTACTGACAGGTCTACTGACTGACAGGCCTAGTCACTGACAGGTCTAGTTACTGACAGGCCTAGTTACTGACAGGTCTAGTTACTGACAGGTCTAGTTACTGACAGGTCTAGTTACTGACTGACATGCCTAGTTACTGACAGGTCTACTGACTGACAGACCTAGTTACTGACAGGTCTAGTTACTGACAGGTCTAGTTACTGACTGACAGGTCTAGTTACTGACAGACCTAGTTACTGACAGGTCTAGTTACTGACAGGTCTAGTTACTGACTGACAGGCCTAGTTACTGACAGGTCTAGTTACTGACAGGTCTAGTTACTGACTGACATGCCTAGTTACTGACAGGTCTAGTTACTGACAGGTCTAGTTACTGACTGACAGGTCTAGTTACTGACAGGTCTAGTTACTGACATGCCTAGTTACTGACAGACCTAGTTACTGACAGGTCTAGTTACTGACAGGCCTAGTTACTGACAGGTCTAGTTACTGACAGGTCTACTGACTGACAGGTCTAGTTACTGACAGGTCTAGTTACTGACAGGTCTAGTTACTGACAGGCCTAGTTACTGACAGGTCTAGTTACTGACAGGTCTAGTTACTGACAGGTCTAGTTACTGACAGGTCTAGTTACTGACAGGCCTAGTTACTGACAGGTCTAGTTACTGACAGGTCTAGTTACTGACAGGTCTAGTTACTGACAGGTCTAGTTACTGACAGGTCTAGTTACTGACAGGCCTAGTTACTGACAGGTCTAGTTACTGACAGGTCTAGTTACTGACAGGTCTAGTTACTGACAGGTCTAGTTACTGACTGACAGACCTAGTTACTGACAGGTCTAGTTACTGACAGGTCTAGTTACTGACAGGTCTAGTTACTGACAGGTCTAGTTACTGACAGGTCTAGTTACTGACTGGCAGGCCTAGTTACTGACAGGTCTAGTTACTGACAGGTCTAGTTACTGACAGGTCTAGTTACTGACAGACCTAGTTACTGACAGGTCTAGTTACTGACTGACAGGTCTAGTTACTGACAGGTCTAGTTACTGACTGACAGGTCTAGTTACTGACAGACCTAGTTACTGACAGGCCTAGTTACTGATGCAGTATTGATTAAGGTGAAACTGGGGTCCTGACATCAGAGGCCTGGACAAACTAAAATATAATGCTACCACAGTTAACCTCTCCTCCCCTCTCTCTCTTCTCCTTATTAAGTAGCCATGATGGTGTCACATCGATCTCTGACTCTGGATTGATTCAGTTCATCCTCAGAGGAAAGGCTCAATCAGTGCCCTCCACTTCCCAAGATGCACCTGGTTTGTTGTTCCGGGGGGGAACACATGGTTTCCAGGTTTCCAGGTGTTTGATGCCATTTCATTCACTCCGTTCCGGTCATTAACAGCCTCCTGTGACACAAACTGTTCAGGGTAAACTCAGCTATCATTGTAACTGACAAGCTAACACTGATGCTCAGCTAGTTCAGTACAGCCCTGCAGAGCCATTCAGACCCATTCAGACCAATGGAGGCTTGAGACCTCAAAAATGGATTATTATTGAGAAGTAACAGTGACAAAAACATTTTTTTTAAAACAGTGGGAGGTGAGAGGGATGGTCATACATGATATAACAGCCCAGTAGCTATCTCTCCTCTCTGTCTAGACCTCCCTCTAGACCTTAGTATTCCTCTGTGTGTGTGTGTGTCTGTGGTTTCCGTGTGTGTGTGTGTGTGTGTGTGTGTGTGTGTGTGTGTGTGTGTGTGTGTGTGTGTGTGTGTGTGTGTGTGTGTGTGTGTTCGCCCCAGCAAACCTCCATGGCCATCCAACCATAATCTTAGCATCCCTCCACAAAACTCAACAAAAGGACCCTTCACTCCTCCTTGAATCCATCTGACTGTGAGTGTCTCATTCAGGGAAGCAACAGTCACCCTGCAGTACTGACCTGTACATTACAATAATGTTACATAGTGTAAGACTACACTCAGGGCAGGGCTGTGGGAAGCTCTCTCTCTCTCTCTCTCTCTCTCTCTCTCTCTCTCTCTCCGTCTCTCTCTCTCTCTCTCTCTCCGTCTATCTTTCTCTCTCCATCTCTCTCTCTCCGTCTCTCTCTCCGCCTCTCTTTCTCTCTCCATCTCTCCATCTCTCCTCCTACCTTCGGAGTCCCCGATCGTATGTCTGAAAGTCTCAGTCTATCTGGTCCTCTCTGTCCAGGGTCTGTCCTCCTCAGTCAGTCACAGTTATCATGTTGTCCTCGTGGAATGCATCAGAGACACCGAGATACACCCGTGTGTGTCTGTTTGCATATGTGTCTGTGTGTCTGTGTCTGTGTCTGTTTGTATATGTGTCTGTGTGTCTGTGTCTATTTGTATATGTGTCTGTGTGTCTGCAATCCAACATCACGCATCCCTTTCTATCTACAATATCATCAATATCTCCAAGAACTCTAATATCATCAAGAACTACAATATATATATATTTTTTACCTTTATTTAACTAGGCAAGTCAGTTAAGAACAAATTCTTATTTTCAATGACAGCCTAGGAACGGTGGGTTAACTGCCTTGTTCAGGGGTAGAGCGACAGATTTTCACCTTGTCAGCTCGGGGAT
>NW_027259846.1:20000-22127 GCF_045791955.1 Oncorhynchus clarkii lewisi
TCTCTCTCTCTCCTTCTCTCCCCCTCTTCTCTCTCCTCCTCTCCCTCTTATTCTCTCTCTCTCTCCCTCTTATTCTCTCTCTCTCTCCTTCTCTCCCCCTCTTCTCTCTCTCCCTCTTATTCTCTCTCTCCCCTCCTTCTCTCTCTCCCCTCCTTCTCTCTCTCTCTCTCTCTCTCTTTCTCTCTCTCTCTCTCTCTAAGCAGTGTGAGAGGGCTTATGAGGGCGTTTACACATTACTAATCAGACTTCAAACTAAGCTTAACTCAGTGAGACATCAAAGGCAGGCGCGTGACGCCCCACTGATCCCGGTGAGGGGGATGTAGGATAGACTGGAGACACAGAGACAAGAGGAGAGAAGGACAGGTGGAACGAGGAGGGAAAGAGGGAGAGAAGAGGATGAAGGAGAGGAGGAAACAGTTGAGATAGCTGTAGGATCCCCTGATGGCTGTCTGAGGTGATGTGTGCTCATCAAAGCCAGACATGTGATAAGGCTTTGGGGATGGATATTATACAGCCAGACTTGTGATAAGGCTTCGGGGATGGATACTATACAGCCAGACTTGTGATGAGGCTTTGGGGATGGATATTATACAGTACATGAAGAACACTCGGGGGGCCTCCAGAGTAGCGCAGCGGTCTAAGACACTGCATTGCAGTGCAAGAGGCGTCACAGACCGGGGTTCGATCCCGGGCTGTTTCACAACCGGCCGTGATCAGGAATCCCATAGGGCGGCACACAATTGGCCCAGCGTTGTCCAGGTTAGGGGAGGGTTTGGCCAGGGGGGCTGTACAAGTAGGCCATCATTGTAAATAAGAATTTGTTCTTGACGTCCCAAGGAGGGGTGCGTCACTTGAGTGGGTTGAGTCACTGATGTGATCTTCCTGTCTGGGTTGGCGCCCCCCCTTGGGTTGTGCCGTGGCGGAGATCTTTGTGGGATATACTCGGCCTTGTCTCAGGATGGTAAGTTGGTGGTCTAAGATATCCCTCTAGTGGTGTGGGGGCTGTGCTTTGGCAAAGTGGGTGGGGTTATATCCTGCCTGTTTGACCCTGTCCGGGGGTATCGTCGGATGGGGCCATAGTGTCTCCCGACTCAGCCTCCAGTATTTATGCTCGGGGGGCAGGATCAGTCTGTTATATCTGGAGTATTTCTCCTGTCTTGTCCAGTGTGAATTTAAGTATGCTCTCTCTCTCTCTCTCTCTCTCTCTCTCTCTCTCTCTCTCTCGGGACCTGAGCCCTAGGACCATGCCTCAGGACTTCCTGGCCGGATGACTACTTGCTGTCCCCAGTCCACCTGGCCGTGCTGCTGCTCCAGTTTCAACTGTTCTGCCTGCGGCTATGGAACCCTGACCTGTTCACCGGACATGCTACCTGTCCCAGACCTGCTGTTTTCAACTCTCTAGAGACAGCAGGAGTGGTAGAGATACTCTGAGTGTGATCGGCTACGAAAAGCCAACTGACATTTACTTCTGAGGTGCTGACCTGCTGCACCCTCGACAACCACTGTGATTATTACTATTTGACCCTGTTGGTCATCTATGAATATTTGAACATCTTGGCCATGTTCTGTTATAATCTCCACCCGGCACAGCCAGAAAAGGACTGGCCACCCCTCATAGCCTGGTTCCTCTCTTGGTTTCTTCCTAGGTTCTGGCCTTTCTGGCCTTTCTAGGGAGTTTTTCCTAGCCACCGTGCTTCTACACCTGCATTGCTTACTGTTTGGGGTTTAAGGCTGGGTTTCTGACCAGCACTTTGAGGTATCAGCTGATGTAAGAAGGGCTTTATAAATAAACTTCAATCTTTGCAGAGAGAGAGATATTCGTAGTGACAGACAAAGAGTTGATCTGAATCAGACAGGAATAGAAGTTTTACTGTCTTCTTGGAGATGTGTTATAGCTATTTGATTTGATTACCTTCCTTTTCAAAATATATTTGATAACAAATAGGCCTATTGGTACTCTGTGTTACTGTTCCTGTACTGTTATACTGTACAGTAAACCTGATACTGTTCCTGTACTGTTATACTGTACATTAGACATGTTACTGTTATACTGTACATTAGACCTGTTACTGTTATACTGTACATTAGACATGTTACTGTTATACTGTACATTAGACCTGTTACTGT
>NW_027259847.1:0-22125 GCF_045791955.1 Oncorhynchus clarkii lewisi
GGATCTCAGTTGCAATGTGTAAGCACTCTCAGAGAATTCATTTATAGACACTGAATGAATCTGAGAGTCACAGGGTTGTGATGGAGTTCATATAATTAAAGATGGACTTTATGATAACTCTGATTTGTGTGTGGTTTGCTCTCATGATTTGGTAATACCGGAAATTTCCACTACAGCACGCACACCTGGGGAGCTCCAGTGTTGAGGATCAGCGTGGCAGATGGGTTGCTACCTACCCTCACCACCTGGGGGTGGCCTGTCAGGAAGTCCATGATCCAGTTGCAGAGGGAGGTGTTTAGTCCCAGGATCCTTAGCTTGGTGATGAGCTTTGAGGGTACTATGGTGTTGAACGCTGAGCAGTAGTCAATGAACAGCATTCTCACATACTGTAGGTGTTCCTTTTGTCCAGGTGGGAAAGAACAGTGTGGAGTGCAATAGAGATTGCATCATCTGTGGATCTGTTTGGGCGGTATGCAAATTGGAGTGGGTCTAGGGTTTCTGGGATAATGGTGTTGATGTGAGCCATTACCAGCCTTTCAAAGCACTTCATGGCTACGGACGTGAGTGCTACGGGTCTGTAGTCATTTAGGCAGGTTGACTTTGTGTCATACAGTCATATTTATTCCCATAGTAATTTGTTATGGATCCATAATGAAATAAACATCTGCATTTTTAAACAGTATTTGTATCATTATTTTATTAACGAAAGCATAGAGATGTTGATGAAGAAGCCACATTTGAATCGGGATCCATCCCCGTTGGTATTCCGTGGAACCCTGTATTTTTTCGGTGCGGCTCAACCCTTTGTCCACTGATCTCCACGGATGGATGTCCGCACGGTTGTATGCTCTGCAAAAACACATTCACATTTTTAGTACACAATGATCTGTTTTATTACACAGGACTGTATTGACACATTGATAGGCTATATAAACGTTTTTTCTTAAAGCAAGGAAACGCAAATACTTTTAGTTTTGGTGATCCTCTCAGCTCCGGCTAATTTTAAAGTCTTCTGGTGGTTACAGTCCTAACCCTGGAACGGGTAGCACCATAGAAAGAAGCTGGCTTGATGAAAATTATGTCTGTAAGCCGGAAAAGGGCCTAAATATGGGTCATCATTGCAAATGAGGGCATAAACTGGGTCAAGACTCCAGCAGAGTAAGTAGACCTTTATTTAGTAAAATAAAGGTTAAATAAAATAAATAAAAGACCTACAACACCAGTATATCTATAAAAAAAAAGTTCTCTACTTGATCTCCTGATTTAAACCCGATCGAACTTGTTTGGCATCAACTGAAAACATTCATCCCTAACTCTGTCAAGCCTACAGTACAAGCAAAGATGAACTGGTGACGGCCATCAAGATGTTTTGTCTTGAGAAATTGACGATACAATTTCCCCCCCTACCCTCCTTCTTTGCAAGAGTCCATTGTCCTGCTAATAGCCCATAATGGGTGGATGGATGGCTTATTTTGTATTACGATGTATTGAATGAATGTATTAATTAGAGTAATTTACCATTCTCATTCTCGGACTGGAAACATTGTTTGCAGAGTTCACAATCTCATTTTCAAGTCCTTGTTTAAAAAATAATGATATTTTGGAGATGATTTCGTTTTCAAATATCAGAAGGTGAACGGTTGTAATCTGAATCAAGGGGAAAAGGCCATTCTTGAACATGGGGTGAGACAATAGGCCATTTTCAGTTTCTCTGGCTTGCCATTCCAATATTTTTTGCTCATATAATTTAAACTGTTTAAACTGTCGCTGTTTAAATTTTCTCTCTAAAAGGATGCATTATGAAAGGAAAATGACATGCGCAAGAAAAGGTGGTCATATGCCTACCTGGTTAAATAAAGGTGAAATAAAGAAATAAAAAATATATTTTAAAAAATCCTTTTAAATCAAATCAAATCAAATCAAATTTTATTTGTCACATACACATGGTTAGCAGATGTTAATGCGAGTGTAGCGAAATGCTTGTGCTTCTAGTTCCGACAATGCAGTAATAACCAACAAGTAATCTAACTAACAATTCCAAAACTACTGTCTTATACACAGTGTAAGGGGATAAAGAATATGTACATAAGGATATATGAATGAGTGATGGTACAGAGCAGCATAGGCAAGATACAGTAGATGATATCGAGTACAGTATATACATATGAGATGAGTATGTAAACAAAGTGACATAGTTAAAGTGGCTAGTGATACATGTTTTACATAAGGATGCAGTCGATGATATAGAGTACAGTATATACGTATGCATATGAGATGAATAATGTAGGGTAAGTAACATTATATAAGGTAGCGTTGTTTAATGTGGCTAGTGATATATTTACATCATTCCTATCAATTCCCATTATTAAAGTGGCTGGAGTGAGTCAGTGTCATTGTCAGTGTGTTGGCAGCAGCCACTCAATGTTAGTGGTGGTTGTTTAACAGTCTGATGGCCTTGAGATAGAAGCTTGTTTTTCAGTCTCTCGGTCCCAGCTTTGATGCACCTGTACTGACCTCGCCTTCTGGATGATAGCGGGGTGAACAGGCAGTGGCCCGGGTGGTTGATGTCCTTGATGATCTTTATGGCCTTCCTGTAACATCGGGTGGTGTAGGTGTCCTGGAGGGCAGGTAGTTTGCTCCCGGTGATGCGTTGTGCAGCCCTCACTACCCTCTGGAGAGCCTTACGGTTGAGGGCGGAGCAGTTGCCGTACCAGGCGGTGGTGATACAGCCCGACAGGATGCTCTCGATTGTGCATCTGTAGAAGTTTGTGAGTGCTTTTGGTGACAAGCCGAATTTCTTCAGCCTCCTGAGGTTGAAGAGGCGCTGCTGCGCCTTCTTCACGATGCTGTCTGTGTGAGTGGACCAATTCAGTTTGTCTGTGATGTGTATGCCGAGGAACTTAAAACTTGCTACCCTCTCCACTACTGTTCCATCGATGTGGATCGGGGGGTGTTCCCTCTAGTGTTTCCTGAAGTCCACAATCATCTCCTTAGTTTTGTTGACGTTGAGTGTGAGGTTATTTTCCTGACACCACACTTCGAGGGCCCTCACCTCCTCCCTGTAGGCCGTCTCGTCGTTGTTGGTAATCAAGCCTACCACTGTTGTGTCGTCCACAAACTTGATGATTGAGTTGGAGGCGTGCGTGGCCACGCAGTCATGGGTGAACAGGGAGTACAGGAGAGGGCTCAGAACGCACCCTTGTGGGGCCCCAGTGTTGAGGATCAGCGGGGAGGAGATGTTGTTGCCTACCCTCACCACCTGGGGGCGGCCCGTCAGGAAGTCCAGTACCCAGTTGCACAGGGCGGGGTCGAGACCCAGGGTCTCGAGCTTGATGACGAGCTTGGAGGGTACTATGGTGTTGAATGCCGAGCTGTAGTCGATGAACAGCATTCTCACATAGGTATTCCTCTTGTCCAGATGGGTTAGGGCAGTGTGCAGTGTGGTTGAGATTGCATCGTCTGTGGACCTATTTGGGCGGTAAGCAAATTGGAGTGGGTCTAGGGTGTCAGGTAGGGTGGAGGTGATATGGTCCTTGACTAGTCTCTCAAAGCACTTCATGATGACGGATGTGAGTGCTACGGGGCGGTAGTCGTTTAGCTCAGTTACCTTAGCTTTCTTGGGAACAGGAACAATGGTGGCCCTCTTGAAGCATGTGGGAACAGCAGACTGGTATAGGGATTGATTGAATATGTCCGTAAACACACCGGCCAGCTGGTCTGCGCATGCTCTGAGGGCGCGGCTGGGGATGTCGTCTGGGCCTGCAGCCTTGCGAGGGTTAACACGTTTAAATGTTTTACTCACCCCAGCTGCAGTGAAGGAGAGACCGCATGTTTTCGTTGCAGGCCGTGTCAGTGGCACTGTATTGTCCTCAAAGCGGGCAAAAAAGTTATTTAGTCTGCCTGGGAGCAAGACATCCTGGTCCGTGACTGGGCTGGATTTCTTCCTGTAGTCCGTGATTGACTGTAGACCCTGCCACATGCCTCTTGTGTCTGAGCTGTTGAATTGAGATTCTACTTTGTCTCTGTACTGACGCTTAGCTTGTTTGATAGCCTTGCGGAGGGAATAGCTGCACTGTTTGTATTGGGTCATGTTACCAGACACCTTGCCCTGATTAAAAGCAGTGGTTCGCGCTTTCAGTTCCACACGAATGCTGCCATCAATCCACGGTTTCTGGTTAGGGAATGTTTTAATCGTTGCTATGGGAACGACATCTTCAACGCACGTTCTAATGAACTCGCACACCGAATCAGCGTATTCGTCAATATTGTTATCTGACGCAATGCGAAACATGTCCCAGTCCACGTGATGGAAGCAGTCTTGGAGTGTGAAGTCAGCTTGGTCGGACCAGCGTTGGACAGACCTCAGCGTGGGAGCCTCTTGTTTTAGTTTCTGTCTGTAGGCAGGGATCAACAAAATGGAGCGCAATCGATATGCTGATAAAATTTAGGGAGTCTTGTTTTCAGATTAGCCTTGTTAAAATCCCCAGCTACAATGAATGCAGCCTCCTGATAAATCGTTTCCAGTTTGCAGAGAGTTAAATAAAGTTCGTTCAGAGCCATCGATGTGTCTGCTTGGGGGGGGATATATACGGCTGTGATTATAATCGAAGAGAATTCTCTTGGTAGATAATGCGGTCTACATTTGATTGTGAGGAATTCTAAATCAGGTGAACAGAAGGATTTGAGTTCCTGTATGTTTCTTTCATCACACCATGTCACGTTAGCCATAAGGCATACGCCCCTGCCCCTCTTCTTACCAGAAAGATGTTTGTTTCTGTCTGCGTGATGCGTGGAGAAACCCGTTGGCTGCACCGCCTCGGATAGCGTCTCTCCAGTGAGCCATGTTTCCGTGAAGCAAAGAACGTTGCAGTCTCTGATGTCCCTCTGGAATGCTACCCTTGCTCGGATTTCATCAACCTTGTTGTCAAGAGACTGGACATTGGCAAGAAGTATGCTAGGGAGTGGTGCACGGTGTGCCCGTCTCCGGAGTCTGACCAGAAGACCGCCTCGTTTCCCTCTTTTTCGGAGTCGTTTTTTTGGGTCGCTGCATGGAATCCACTCCGTTGTCCTGTTTGTAAGGCAGAACACAGGATCCGCGTCGCGAAAAACATATTCTTGGTCGTACTGATGGTGAGTTGACGCTGATCTTATATTCAGTAGTTCTTCTCGACTGTATGTAATGAAACCTAAGATGACCTGGGGTACTAATGTAAGAAATAACACGTAAAAAAACTAAAAACTGCATAGTTTCCTAGGAACGCGAAGCGAGGCGGCCATCTCTGTCGGCCTTAGAGACAATAATACATGCATCCAGGTCAGGATAACCAATAATATACACAAAGCACTAACCCCGACTCTCGTTTTCTAAGTGTTGATAGTTCTAGGTCTATATATTCCTGGTGTCTTTTTTTTAGCAAACATTCCTTATTTTAGTTAAAAAGATCACAATTTTCACCTAAAATGACACACCCAATTTTAACTGCCTGTAGCTCAGGACCTGAAGCAAGGATATGCATATTATTGACACCATTTGAAAGAAAACACTGAAGTTCATGGGAATGTGAGATGAATGTAGGGGAATATAACACGTTATATCTGGTAAAAGATCATACAAAGAATCATCTTTGAAATGCAAGAGAAACAGCATAATGTATTATTCCAGCCCAGGCACAATTTAGATTTTGGCCACTAGATGGCAGCAGTGTATGTGCAAAGTTTTAGATTGATCCAATGAACCATTGTATTTCTGTTCAAAATGTTGTATCAAGACGGCCCAATTGTGCCTAATTGGTTTATTATATATTTTCAAGTTATTAACTGTGCATTCTCCACAAACAATAGCATGGTATTCTTTCACTGTAATAGCTACTGTAAATTGGACAGTGCAGTTAGAATAACAAGAATTTAAGCTTTCTGCCAATATCGAATATGTCTATGTCCTGGGAAATGTTCTTGTTACGTACAACATCATGCTAATCACATTAGCGCACATTAGCTCAACCGTCCTGACGTTGGGACACCGATCTGTAGAGATGCTTAAGAGGTTTTAAACGCTCTTCACAGACCGTGCTTATTTGAGACCAAAACTAGCGATCACTTGTAGAGTCGTGACTTTTTATGATCACTTCTATTTTCTATTTTTCACTTCTAGACTATCAGAAAGAATGTTGGTACTTATATATTTTGATCCAAAGCCATGAATGAGTGAGTCACTCAGCTGTATGTAGGTGCCGAGGCTATATGATAACAAGCAAAATTACATTTGTGTTCTATGTACTGCCTCTGACCATTCCCCAAGTTCTATGTTCAAAATATTGTTCCAGTATTCGCTTTCTTTCGTGTTAGAGTTTCAGCGGGAAAAGGTCTGTTGAGACAAAACACATTCCTTTGGTGAATTTGGCAAGCACAGCACTGGATCTACTCCCTTGATTTACAACAGGATGTGAGTGTCAATCCCCACTAGTTCTTTCCTTCCCCCTCTACGGGAAGTTATTCGTTGCAAACCTGCTCTGTCTTATTTGGATACTCGTGGTCAGTCATGACAATGTTATGAATTTCGAGATATGCATTTTCAGGGGTGCACAAACACAAATGCCACATAATGTCAGCACCCCTCCCTTAGCCTCAGAGTAGCTTCAACTTGTCAGGGCATGGATTCTACAAGGTGTAGAAAGCTTTACATAGGGATGCGGGCCCATGTTGACTCCAAAGCTTCCCACAGTTGTGTCAAGTTGGCTGGATGTCCTTTGGGTGGTGGACCATTCTTGATACACACGGGAATCTGTTGAGCGTGAAAAACGCAGCAGCGTTGCAGTTCTTGAAACAAACTGGTGGCAACTACTACCATACCCCGTTCAAAGGCACATAAATATTTAGTCTCGCCCATTCACCCTCTGAATGGCACACATAAACAATCCATGTCTCAATTGTCTCAAGGCTCAATCCTTCTGTAATAATCTCTCCTCCCCTTAATCTACACTGGATTTAACAAGTGATTCACTTGGTCAGTCTATGTAATTTAATGTTTTGTATTGTCTTCAACTGTTTTACCACCCCCTCTCTCCGTCTCTGTGAAGTGGTGAGGCTGGAGTGTTGACATGGATCACCCATGGTTTTGCTAATTCTCTTCCCCAGCCTGCTGGGACACGCCGGCTAGGCAGAGCCAACACTGAGGTGAGATCCACTACAGATTTGTGTGAACGTTACTGCAAGAACGTGTTAAGTTCAATCTCACAGTGCCATTTGTGACTCTGTTCTCTGTTCATCCTTATCCTTCCCCCCTCCACCGTACAGGTACAGAACTACTGTGTGTGTGTGTGTGTGTGTGTGTGTGTGTGTGTGTGTGTGTGTGTGTGTGTGTGTGTGTGCGCGCGTGCGTGCATGCACGTGTGTGTGCGCATGTGCAAATTAGTGAGGAAGCCGGATGTGGAGGTCCTGGACTGGATTCTTTATAGCAGATGATCTAAATGACTACTTTGACACTGGCAAACGGAGAATCTGAGATGAAACATTTAGGCCTTGTCTTGAATCCATCAATAGACTAGGTGAGTGGAGATGTAAATATTGTACAATATTAGGGGATATTATAGTCCTAAAAAAGCTTTCCAGTTTCACTGACTCACCCGCAGCTCACTCACCAGTGATGGCTAATGCCCATGTCAAAAACATCTATCTGGTTTTACTTTGTAAAACAATATTGGTCGCTCAATGGGCCTGGTTGGAAGTTGATAACATATTTAGTAGCCTCCAGGCAGATTCGTCTTCTCTTTTCAGCAGGAGTCATTTGCTTTCCAATCTGTGTTTTCCCAGGATTGTATTTTAAATACTGCGAAATACCTGTTTTCATTGTATGATGTTCACTGACAGATTTGCAGCGTGATCCCAACTGTAGGCATGCCTCGTGATTAGGCTACACCAAAAAGTTCTACAGCTGCACCATTGAGAACATCTTGACTGGCTACATAACCGCTTAGTATGGCAATTGCACCACCTTGACGGTAAAGCTCTACATAGGGTGGTGCGGACAGCCCGGTACATCACTGGGGCCGAGCTCCCTGCTATCCAGGACCTCTATATCAGGCAGTGTCAGAGGAACACCTGACAAATTGCCAAGGACTCCAGCCATCCAATTCATAGCATCGGCTCTCGGACAAACAGGCTCCGAGACAACTTCTACCCCCAAGCCATAAGACTGCTAAACAGCCAGACTGCTAAATAGTCAACTCATGGTACCCAAACTATCTTGCACGGACCCTACGCAAACCTAGACTTTATATACACACTCACACACACTACACTGCCACTCCCACACAAATCCCTCACACATTTAAACAATACACACACACACACACACACACACACACACACACACACACACACACACACACACACGCACACATTATTATCTACCACTTTACCTTGCCTGCATGTACAGTGCATTCGGAAAGTATTCAGACCCTTCCCCTTTTCCACGTTTTGTCACGTTACAGCCTTCTTCTAAAATGGATTAAATACATTTTTTTCCTCATCAATCTACACATAATGCCCCATAATGACGAAGAGAAAACAGTTGTTTTGACTACTTTGCACATTTATTAAAAATAAAACCAGAAATACCTTATTTGCGTAAGTATTCAGACCGTTAGTTAAGAGACTAGAAATTGAGCTCAGGTGCATCCAATTTCCATTGATCATCCTTGAGATGTTTCTACAACTTGATTGGAGTCCACTTGTGCTAAATTCAATTAATTGGACATGATTTGGAAAGGCACAGACTTGTCTATATAAGGACTACAGTTGACAGTGAATGTCAGAGCAAAAACCAAACCTTGTGGTCGAAGGAATTGTCAGTTGAGCGCTGAGACAGGATTGTGTCGAGGCACAGATCTGGGGAAGGGTACCAAAACATTTCTGCAGCATTGTAGGTCCCCAAGAACACAGTGGCCTCCATCATTCTTAAATGGAAGAAGTTTGGAACCACCAAGACACTTCCTAGAGCTAGCCGCCCGGCAAAACTGATCAATCGGGGGAGAAGGGCCTTGGTCAGGGAGGTGAGCAAGAACCCTATGGTCATTCTGACAGAGCTACAGAGTTCCCCTGTGGAGATGGGAGAACCTTCCAGAAGGACAACCATCTCTGCAGCACTCCACCAATCAGGCCTTTATGGTAGAGTGGCCAGGCGGAAGCCACTCCTCAGTAAAAGGCACATGATAGTCCGCTTGGAGTTTGCCAAAAAGCACCTGAAGGACTCTCAAACCATGAGAAACAAGATTCTCTGGTCTGATGAAACCAAGATTGAACTCTTTGGCCTGAATGCCAAGCGTCACGTCTGGAGGAAACCTGGCACCATCCATACGGCGAAGCACATTATTATTTTTAAAATTCTTCAAGCTCTGTCAAGTTGGTTGTTGATCATTGCTAGACAGCCATTTTCAAGTCGATTTAAGTCAAAACCGTAACTAGGCCACTCAGGAACATTCAATGTCATCTTGGTAAGCAAGTTTAGTGTATATTTGGCCTTGTGTTTTAGTTTATTGTCCTGCTGAAAGGAGACTTTGTCTCCCAGTGTCTGTTGGAAAGCAGGAGTGTGCCTGTGCTTAGCTCTATTCTGTTTCTTTTTACAACAAAAAAATCCCTAGTCCTTGCCGATGACAAGCATACCCTAATTTAGACCATTAAGAATGACTTAGTCTCGCGAGCCAGATACTGGATTCTCATTGGAGGGTCGACAGCGAGGCTAAGGATGACTAGTCTGGGATATGTTTAATTTAGTCCTTTTTTTTCTACACAAAAAAATTGCTTCATTCATGAAAACATAGTGGAGATCGAACCCAATGTCAAACAGACCAATTCAAAACCAAAACGTAAGTATAATCCTCTCCCCAGTATACATCCTCACACTCCCGATTGACAAATATTATCTTGATAATTCAATGCTGCTATGGCAACATTGTTCTAAATCCTTCCATTCGTATCTGTCTAATCTTGTTGTCGATGGTTGTCTTGACAATTTATCCTGTGTTTGTGATTGTCTGGGCAGTCATAGTTCATATCAAACTCAGACGTTTTTCCTCCAAACCAACCGTTAATCTCCAGGATTAGAGTTCAGGATTATTTGTTGTGAAGGTGAGACCACACACTGTATATTACATTGTGTTTGCCACAATTAAGTGGCAAACAGTCACGGAAGAAGGAGACCACATAGGCTTTAGAGAACTTCAGAGAGATTTTCCAATGGGTTCAGAGTGAGTTGTGTAACAGGGAACAATCTGTCGACATTGTTGTTGAGTTATGGCTGTATCTGTTTCAGTGACAGATATAAATCATTTCCTTACCAGTGGAGAATTAATTATCTGCAATTGTGAGACATTTTCTTACTCTGGATGCCCAGAGTGCATATGCCTATGTTAACGCTGATCCTTCTAGCAAGCAGCTCAAACGGACTGAACCAGAGCTAGGTGGATGTGTGTTTGTCCTGATTATTTTCTCTGCTTCACTTCCAGCACTAAGACTGTATTGATAGGTTCTCTCAGTGTTTAACGCTACTCCTATTGGCTATCTCACGCAGTAAAGCTGCACTGATTGGACCACACTCCCTCTCCAGGTGCCTGGTGGATGTATGTCCAGCTGAGGAGTTGCCCGAGGTTGAGGCAGAGCCAGTCGATCCAAGCCTCCCAGTGTCTACCCCCAGAGAGTCTTCCCCTGAACCAGAGCCAGAACCAGAGCCAGAACCGACAAAGAAACAGTCTCCCCCAGCGACAAAGGCCCCGGCAATGACCGACCAGCCAGAACCAGCCAACCAGAAGGCTCAGCCTACTGCCACTCCTCAGGTAGGGAACATTTTAACTGTCAACAGGTAACATTGTTATTACACTGTAGTTACATGTGTGTTACCAATGCTATTACCTTGGAGAATATTTTTTTTCTGTTCACTGCTCTCATTACAGGAAGAGAAAGGTGCTGACAAAGGAGGGTGTGAAGGTGAGTCTTCCTGCTTCATGTAATATGAGAATATTCATCAATGCTGAACAGTAGTGCACATATGGTACATGGACAAAAGTTTATGGACACCTGCTCATCGAACATCTCATTCCAAAAATCATGGGCACTAATATGGAGTTGGTCTCCCCTTTGCTGCTATAAGTCCTCTTCTGGGAAGTCTTGTTATTCATTTATTTTTGTTTCACCTTTATTTAACCAGGTAGGCCAGTTGAGAACAAGTTCTCATTTACAACTGCTACCTGGCCAAGATAAAGCAAACCAGTGCGACAAAAACAACAACACAGAGTTACACATGGGATAAACAAACGTACAGTCAATAACACAATAGAAAAATCTCTGTTCAGTGTGTACAATAAGGCAATAAGTAGGCCATAGTGGCGAAATAATTACAATTTAGCATTAACAATGGAGTGATAGATGTGCAGATGATGATGTGCAAGAAGAGATACTGGGGTGCAAAAGAGCAACAACCAAAAAAATAACAATATGGGGATGACGTAGTTGGGTGTACTATTTACAGATGGGCTGTGTACAGGTACAGTGATTGGTAAACTGCTCTGACAGCTGATGCTTAAAGTTAGAGAGGGAGATAGAAGTCTCCAGCTTCAGTGATTTTTGCAATTCATTCCAGTCATTGGCAGCAGAGAACTGGAAGGAAAGACAGCCAAATGGGGTGTTGGCTTTGTGGATGAGCAGTGAAACATACCTGCTCGAGTCTGTGCTATGGGTGGGTGTTGCTATGGTGACCAGTGAGCTGAGATAAGGCGGGGCTTTACCTAGAAAAGACTTATAGATGACCTGGAGCCAGTGGGTCTGGCAACAAATATGTATCGAGGGCCAGCCAACAAGAGCGTACAGGTCGCAGTGGTGGGTAGTATATGGGGCTTGGCCTCAACCCCGGATTTCCACTAGATGTTGGAACATTGCTGTAGGGACTTGCTTCCATTTAGCAACAAGAGCATTAGTGAGGTCGGGCACTGATGTTGGGTGATTAGGTCTGGCTCACAGTCTGCGTTGTAATTCATCCCAAAGGTATTCAATGGGGTCGAGGTCAGGACTCTGTACAGGCCTGTCAAGTTCTTCCACACCAATCTCGACAAATAATTTCTGCATTGACTACGCTTTGAAACAGGAAAAAGCCTTCCCCAAACTGTTGCCACAATGTTGGAAGCAAAGAATCGTATAGAATGTCATTGTATGCTGTAGCGCTAAAATTTTCTTCACCGGAACTAAGGGGCGTAGCTCGAACAATGAAAAACAGCCCAAACCATTATTCCTCCTCCACCAAACTTTACAGTTTGCACTATGCATTGGGGCAGGTAGCGTTCTCCTGGCATGCCAGATGGTGAAGTGTGATACATCACTCCAGGGAACGCGTTTCCACTGCTACGGAGTCCAATGGCGGTGAGCTTTACACCACTCCAGGCGATGCTTGGCATTGCACATGGTGATATTAGGCTTGTGTGAGGCTGTTCGGCCATGGAAACCCATTTCATTAAGCTCCCGACGAACAGTTATTGTGCTGATGTTGCTTCCAGAGGCCGTTTGGAACTCGGTAGTGAGTGTTGCAACCGAGGACAGGCACGCTATGAGCTTCAGCACTCAACGGTCCCGCTCTGTGAGCTTGTGTTGCCTAAAACTTTGCGGTTGAGCTGTTATTGCGCCTAGACATTTCCATTTCACAATAGTTGACAGTTGACCGGGGCAGCTCTAGCAGGGCAGAAATCTGACGAACTGAATTGTTGGAAAGGTGACATCCTACTGTATGATGGTGCCACTTTGAAGGTCACTAAGCTCTTTATTAAGGCCATTCTACTGCCAATGTTTGTCTATGAATCTTAAAATTACATGGCTGTGTGCTTGATTTTATACACCTGTCAGCAACGGGTATGGCTGAAAGAGCCGAATCGACTAATTTGAAAGGGTGTCCACATACTTTTGTATATATAGTTTATATGACGGCACAACTACCAGACATTAAAACTACTACTACTAACTACTACTCTAACATTTTCAATCTAATCATGACTTCCAGTTTTGCTCGATTGTTTTGATCTGATTGGCTGTCTGACGGTGTCTCCACCCAGTGTCCTCCAATTGCTCTCCAATCAGGAGCCTGCTTGTGCATATCCCCCACGTCTGCCAGTGCCTAGACAGTCTCACCCAGTTGCTACGCTATGACAACCTGACCCCTCCTAAACTGTCCATGCTCGCCCTGACAGAAAAGCTAACCCTGCTAAAACATGACATGTCCGAGCTACCCAAGCAGGCACAACAGTACTGCCAAATTATCCTCAACAGACTTAACCCAAACACAGTGTCCCAACCCCAACCCCAGGAGGATGCCTCCAAGGAGTAGCACTCCCATCCCCTGTCCCAACGCCTTCCCCTCCCTGCAGACCTGTAGTTAGATTCATAAAATGAGTGTCAAATTAGATCAACCTTCTCCTCAGAGCACCAAATCAAGTTTCACCTATCCTTAGACTTCCCGACCCCATCCTGACCCCATCCTCACCCCTTGACCCCCGACCTCCACATCTCTGCCATCATGCTCTCTACATTCCCCCCTGCTTCATCGGGAAGAGCAGCAGCCATCCACCCACTGCTGAGGTGAACCGAACCCTCTAAAGGGTGAAATGTCCTATGCCGTTCTGTTCTGTGTTGTGCAATGCTGTGTCGTGTTGTGCCATGCCGTGCTGTGTTTTGTCGTTCTTTCACATCAATGACAATAGCCTCTTTATTTAAAAAAAAACTTTTTCTACATTATAGAATAATAGGGAAGACATCAAAACTATGAAATAACAAATATGGAATCATACAGCAACCAAAACAGTGCCAAACAAATCAAAACACACTCATGAAGAAGTCACCTGTTAATTGATAATAGCCTCTTTACTGTTGTACCCAAGTTATCCCTGGGCTAAGCAAACCCCATGGGTTCTAGAATGTTTTCGTCTTCCTACAAAAGTTCTAGGACGCTTTCAAGTGTTGTTTCTAGAATTTGAATCTGATAGTTCTGGGTTGTTGGTGTGTATCAACAGAATGCTCTTGAGTGAGTTTTCTAGAGTTCTAGAATAATCTGTCAGGGATTCCTCAGAGAGTTCTAGAATGTTGATGTGTATCAAAGTTCTAGAATCCTACTTTGTGTTCTTCAGAGAACGTTGGTAAGGACAGAGGGAATGTGCTGCCAGCAGTTAAAGTAGAGGATGTGGACAGAGACGTAGTGATGGGAGGGAGTTGCAACATCCCCCAGATCATCACCTCCCAGGACCCCTTGTCCATCTCTCTGACCGTGCCTCTCGTCCCCATGACCAAGCACAGGTAAACTGACTATACACTCTGCTGCTTCAAAAGTCTATCTCATGATTATAGTAAACTTAGCAAAAAAATAAACGTCCACTGACTGTCAACTGCGTTTATTTTCAGCACACTTAACATGTGGAAATATTTGTATGAACGCAACAAAATTCAAAAACAGAGACATAAACTGAACAAGTTCAACAGACGTGACATCGACAGGAATGGAATAATGTGTCCCTGAGCAAAGGGGGGGTCAAAATCAAAAGTAAGTTAGTAGCTGGTGTGGCCACCAGCTGCATTAAGTACTGCAGTGCATCTCCTCCTCATGGACTGCACCAGATTTGCCAGTTCTTGCTGTGAGATGTTACCCCACTCTTCCACCAAGGCACCTGCAATTTCCCAGACATTTCTGGGGGGGATTGGCCCTAGCCCTCACCCTCCAATCCAACAGGTCCCAGACGTGCTCAATGGGATTGAGATCCGGGCTCTTCGCTGGCCATGGCAGAACACTGACATTCATGTCTTGCAGGAAATCACGCACAGAACGAGCAGTATGGCTGGTGGCATTGTCATGCTGGAGGGTCATGTCAGGATGAGCCTGCAGGAAGGGTATCACATGAGGGAGGAGGATGTCTTCCCTGTTACGCACAGTGTTGAGATTGCCTGAAATGACAACAAGCTCAGTTCAATGGTGCTGTGATACACCGCCCCAGACCATGATGGACCCTCCACCTCCAAATCAATCCCGCTCCAGAGTACAGGCCTCGGTGTAACGCTCATTCCTTCTACGATAAACGTCAATCCGACCGTCACCCCTGGTGAGACAAAACCGCGACTCGTCAGTGAAGAGTACTTTTTGCCAGTCTTGTCTGGTCCAGCGACGGTGGGTTTGTGCCTATAGGCAATGTTGTTGCCGTTGATGTCTGGTGAGGATCTGCATTACAACAGGCCTACAAGCCCTCTGTCCAGCCTCTCTCAGCCTATTGCCGACAGTCTGAGCACTGATGGAGGGATTGTGCGTTCCTGGTGTAACTCGGGCAGTTGTTGTTGCTGTCCTGTACCTGTCCCGCAGATGTGATGTTCGGATGTTCGGGTGTACTGATCCTGTGCAGGTGTTGACGATCAGTTGTCTGTCCTGTCTCCCTGTAGTGCTGTCTTAGGAGTCTCACAGTACGGACATTGCAATTTATTGCCCTGGCCACATCTGCAGTGCTCATGCCTCCTTGCAACATGCCTAAGGCACGTTCACACAGATGAGCAGGGACCCTGGGAATCTTTCTTTTGTGTGTTTTCCAGAGTCAGTAGAAAGGCCTCTTTAGTGTCCTACGTTTTCATAACTGTGACCTTAATTGCCTACCGTCTGTAAGCTGTTAGTGTCGTAACGACCGTTCCACAGGTGCATGTTCATTAATTGTTTATAGTTCATTGAGCAAGGATGGGAAACCGTGTTTAAACCCTTTAAACCCGATTTTTACGAATTATCTTTGAAAGACAGGGTCCTGAAAAAGGGACGTTTCTTTTTTGCGTGTTTTTTGCGTGTTATTTTTTACGTGTTATTTCTTACATTAGTACCCCAGGTCATCTTAGGTTTCATTACATACAGTCGAGAAGAACTACTGAATATAAGATCAGCGTCAACTCACCATCAGTACGACCAAGAATATGTTTTTCGCGACGCGGATCCTGTGTTCTGCCTTACAAACAGGACAACGGAGTGGATCCTATGCAGCGACCCAAAAAAACGACTCCGAAAGAGAGGGAAATGAGGCGGTCTTCTGGTCAGACTCCGGAGACGGGCACATCGTGCACCACTCCCTAGCATTCTTCTTGCCAATGTCCAGTCTCTTGACAACAAGGTTGATGAAATCCGAGCAAGGGTAGCATTCCAGAGGGACATCAGAGACTGTAACGTCCTTTGCTTCACTGAAACATGGCTCACTGGAGAGACTCTATCCGAAGCGGTGCAGCCAACGGGTTTCTCCACGCATCGCGCTGACAGAAACAAACATCTTTCTGGTAAGAAGAGGGCGGGGGCGTATGCCTCATGGCCAACGTGACATGGTGTGATGAAAGAAACATACAGGAACTCAAATCCTTCTGTTCACCTGATTTAGAATTCCTCACAATCAAATGTAGACCGCATTATCTACCAAGAGAATTCTCTTCGATTATAATCACAGCCGTATATATCCCCCCCCAAGCAGACACATCGATGGCTCTGAACAAACTTTATTTAACTCTCTGCAAACTGGAAACGATTTATCCGGAGGCTGCATTCATTGTGGCTGGGGATTTTAACAAGGCTAATCTGAAAACAAGACTCCCTAAATTTTATCAGCATATCGATTGCGCAACCAGGGGTGGAAAGACCTTGGATCATTGTTACTCTAACTTCCGCGACGCATATAAGGCCCTGCCCCGCCCCCCTTTCGGAAAAGCTGACCACGACTCCATTTTGTTGATCCCTGCCTACAGACAGAAACTAAAACAAGAGGCTCCCACGCTGAGGTCTGTCCAACGCTGGTCCGACCAAGCTGACTCCACACTCCAAGACTGCTTCCATCACGTGGACTGGGAGATGTTTCGTATTGCGTCAGATAACAACATTGACGAATACGCTGATTCGGTGTGCGAGTTCATTAGAACGTGCGTTGAAGATGTCGTTCCCATAGCAACGATTAAAACATTCCCTAACCAGAAACCGTGGATTGATGGCAGCATTCGTGTGAAACTGAAAGCGCGAACCACTGCTTTTAATCAGGGCAAGGTGTCTGGTAACATGACCGAATACAAACAGTGCAGCTATTCCCTCCGCAAGGCTATCAAACAAGCTAAGCGCCAGTACAGAGACAAAGTAGAATCTCAATTCAACGGCTCAGACACAAGAGGCATGTGGCAGGGTCTACAGTCAATCACGGACTACAGGAAGAAATCCAGCCCAGTCACGGACCAGGATGTCTTGCTCCCAGGCAGACTAAAAAACTTTTTTGCCCGCTTTGAGGACAATACAGTGCCACTGACACGGCCTGCAACGAAAACATGCGGTCTCTCCTTCACTGCAGCCGAGGTGAGTAAGACATTTAAACGTGTTAACCCTCGCAAGGCTGCAGGCCCAGACGGCATCCCCAGCCGCGCCCTCAGAGCATGCGCAGACCAGCTGGCCGGTGTGTTTACGGACATATTCAATCAATCCCTATACCAGTCTGTTGTTCCCACATGCCTCAAGAGGGCCACCATTGTTCCTGTTCCCAAGAAAGCTAAGGTAACTGAGCTAAACGACTACCGCCCCGTAGCACTCACATCCGTCATCATGAAGTGCTTTGAGAGACTAGTCAAGGACCATATCACCTCCACCCTACCTGACACCCTAGACCCACTCCAATTTGCTTACCGCCCAAATAGGTCCACAGACGATGCAATCTCAACCACACTGCACACTGCCCTAACCCATCTAGACAAGAGGAATACCTATGTGAGAATGCTGTTCATCGACTACAGCTCGGCATTCAACACCATAGTACCCTCCAAGCTCGTCATCAAGCTCGAGACCCTGGGTCTCGACCCCGCCTTGTGCAACTGGGTACTGGACTTCCTGACGGGCCGCCCCCAGGTGGTGAGGGTAGGCAACAACATCTCCTCCCCGCTGATCCTCAACATTGGGGCCCCACAAGGGTGCGTTCTGAGCCCTCTCCTGTACTCCCTGTTCACCCACGACTGCGTGGTCACGCACGCCTCCAACTCAATCATCAAGTTTGCGGACGACACAACAGTGGTAGGCTTGATTACCAACAACGACGAGACGGCCTACAGGGAGGAGGTGAGGGCCCTCGGAGTGTGGTGTCAGGAAAATAACCTCACACTCAACGTCAACAAAACTAAGGAGATGATTGTGGACTTCAGGAAACAGCAGAGGGAACACCCCCCTATCCACATCGATGGAACAGTAGTGGAGAGGGTAGCAAGTTTTAAGTTCCTCGGCATACACATCACAGACAAACTGAATTGGTCCACTCACACAGACAGCATCGTGAAGAAGGCGCAGTAGCGCCTCTTCAACCTCAGGAGGCTGAAGAAATTCGGCTTGTCACCAAAAGCACTCACAAACTTCTACAGATGCACAATCGAGAGCATCCTGGCGGGCTGTATCACCGCCTGGTATGGCAACTGCACCGCCCTCAACCGTAAGGCTCTCCAGAGGGTAGTGAGGTCTGCACAACGCATCACCGGGGGCAAACTACCTGCCCTCCAGGACACCTACACCACCCGATGTCACAGGAAGGCCATAAAGATCATCAAGGACATCAACCACCCGAGCCACTGCCTGTTCACCCCGCTATCATCCAGAAGGCGAGGTCAGTACAGGTGCATCAAAGCTGGGACCGAGAGACTGAAAAACAGCTTCTATCTCAAGGCCATCAGACTGTTAAACAGCCACCACTAACATTGAGTGGCTGCTGCCAACACACTGACACTGACTCAACTCCAGCCACTTTAATAATGGGAATTGATGGGAAATGATGTAAATATATCACTAGCCACTTTAAACAATGCTACCTTATATAATGTTACTTACCCTACATTATTCATCTCATATGCATACGTATATACTGTACTCTATATCATCGACTGTATCCTTATGTAATACATGTACCACTAGCCACTTTAAACTATGCCACTTTGTTTACATACTCATCTCATTTGTACATACTGTACTCGATACCATCTACTGTATCTTGCCTATGCTGCTCTGTACCATCACTCATTCATATATCCTTATGTACATATTCTTTATCCCCTTACACTGTGTACAAGACAGTAGTTTTGGAATTGTTAGTTAGATTACTTGTTATTACTGCATTGTCGGAACTAGAAGCACAAGCATTTCGCTACACTCGCATTAACATCTGCTAACCATGTGTATGTGACAAATAAAATTTGATTTGATTTGATTTGATTTGATTTGATTGACCTTACAACAAGCAAAATAGACAATTGCCATACGATTTTCTAAAATACACAAATGCAAGCCTGACCCACATCCCTTTTCACATAACCTATCACTTTTGACTCCCAGCCCCAGCCAAGGCACCCCCTCCTCCCCTGCCCCCAGAAGAGGATATGAAGGACATCCCAGGCCCGGTGGAGGAGGAAGAGGCGGAGGAGTTCTGGGACTTGTATGGATACCAAATCAAAATCCTCAAACTTCCCAAAATGCTCCCACTTCCTAGTTGGCTTCAAACCATAGTGGACTATCGTTTCCCATCCAGCATCGACCTCTATACTGGTGAGTCATAACATATTATACTTAAGCACTAAGGCCCGAGGAGGTGTGGTACTGTGTATGGCCAATATTCCACGGCAAAGGGCTATTCTTATGCTCATCGCAATGAGTGCCTTGGTACACCCCTTAGCCGTGGTATATTGGCCATATACCACAAATGACTGAGGTGCATTACTGCTATTATAAATTGGTTATCAACATGCAGTGCCTTGCAAAAGTATTCACCCCCTTGCCATTTTTCCTATTTTGTTGCATTACAACATGTAATTTAAATTTCATGTAATGGACATTCACAAAATAGTCCAGATTGGTGAAGTGAAATGAAAAAAATAACTTGTTAAAAAAAATTCAAATAAAATTACAACAGAAAGTGGTGCATTCACCCCCTTTGCTATGAAGCCCCTAAATAAGATCTGCTGCAACCAATTACCTTCAGAAGTCACATAATTAATTAAATCCACTTGTGTGCAATGTAAGTGTCGCATGAACGGTCACATATATACAGTGCCTTGCGAAAGTATTCGGCCCCCTTGAACTTTGCGACCTTTTGCCACATTTCAGGCTTCAAACATAAAGATATACAACTGTATTTTTTTGTGAAGAATCAACAACAAGTGGGACACAATCATGAAGTGGAACGACATTTATTGGATATTTCAAACTGTTTTAACAAATCAAAAACTGAAAAATTGGGCGTGCAAAATTATTCAGCCCCCTTAAGTTAATACTTTGTAGCGCCACCTTTTGCTGCGATTACAGCTGTAAGTCGCTTGGGGTATGTCTCTATCAGTTTTGCACATCGAGAGACTGACATTTTTTCCCATTCCTCCTTGCAAAACAGCTCGAGCTCAGTGAGGTTGGATGGAGAGCATTTGTGAACAGCAGTTTTCAGTTCTTTCCACAGATTCTCGATTGGATTCAGGTCTGGACTTTGACTTGGCCATTCTAACACCTGGATATGTTTATTTTTGAACCATTCCATTGTAGATTTTGCTTTATGTTTTGGACGTCCCAGTCTCAGGTCTTTTGCAGACTCCATCAGGTTTTCTTCCAGAATGGTCCTGTATTTGGCTCCATCCATCTTCCCATCAATTTTAACCATCTTCCCTGTCCCTGCTGAAGAAAAGCAGGCCCAAACCATGATGCTGCCACCACCATGTTTGACAGTGGGGATGGTGTGTTCAGGGTGATGAGCTGTGTTGCTTTTACGCCAAACATAACGTTTTGCATTGTTGCCAAAAAGTTCAATTTTTGTTTCATCTGACCAGAGCACCTTCTTCCACATGTTTGGTGTGTCTCCCAGGTGGCTTGTGGCAAACTTTAAACAACACTTTTTATGGATATCTTTAAGAAATGGCTTTCTTCTTGCCACTCTTCCATAAAGGCCAGATTTGTGCAATATACGACTGATTGTTGTCCTATGGACAGAGTCTCCAACCTCAGCTGTAGATCTCTGCAGTTCATCCAGAGTGATCATGGGCCTCTTGGCTGCATCTCTGATCAGTCTTCTCCTTGTATGAGCTGAAAGTTTAGAGGGACGGCCAGGTCTTGGTAGATTTGCAGTGGTCTGATACTCCTTCCATTTCTATATTATCGCTTGCACAGTGCTCCTTGGGATGTTTAAAGCTTGGGAAATCTTTTTGTATCCAAATCCAGCTTTAAACTTCTTCACAACAGTATCTCGGACCTGCCTGGTGTGTTCCTTGTTCTTCATGATGCTCTCTGCGCTTTTAACGGACCTCTGAGACTATCACAGTGCAGGTGCATTTATACGGAGACTTGATTACACACAGGTGGATTGTATTTATCATCATTAGTCATTTAGGTCAACATTGGATCATTCAGAGATCCTCACTGAACTTCTGGAGAGAGTTTGCTGCACTGAAAGTAAAGGGGCTGAATAATTTTGCACGCCCAATTTTTCAGTTTTTGATTTGTTAAAAAAGTTTGAAATATCCAATAAATGTCGTTCCACTTCATGATTGTGTCCCACTTGTTGTTGATTCTTCACAAAAAAATACAGTTTTATATCTTTATGTTTGAAGCCTGAAATATGGCAAAAGGTTGCAAGGTTCAAGGGGGCCGAATACTTTCGCAAGGCACTGTATATACAGAAGAATATACATAACTGTCTTATGATTTATATTATCTTGTTTGATATTGTAAATTTAATTGTTCTGGAAGGCCCCAGCGTCTGCAACACCACTAACCAAGGGGCACCATGACGACCAAGGAGCTCTCCAAACAGGACAGGGACAAAGTTGTGGAGAAGTACAGATCCGGGATGGGTTATAAAAAATATCAGAAACATTGAACATCCTACTGAGCACCATTAAATCCATTATTAAAAAATAGAAAGAATATGGCACCACAACAAACCTACCAAGAGAGGGCCGCCCACCAAAACTCACGGACTAGGCAAGGAGGGCATTAATCAGAGAGGCAACAAAGAGACCAAAGATAACCCTGAAGGAGCTGCAAAGCTCCACAGAGGAGATTGGAGTATCTGTCCATAGGACCACATTAAGCCATACACTCTACAG